>NC_053113.1:829164-1066664 GCF_010015445.1 Perca fluviatilis | reverse complement strand
GTACGTCCACAACGCAGCCGGCAGGGGAGAGAGAGATACTCGTCAAATATGCTATATACATTGGATTTAGTATGTAGTTCATACTTTTTTGGTGTATTTGTTTTCTGATTTTAACGCTATAAAGACCGTTGCCGTGCTTGCATTACTCCCTTACCTCTCCTATAGTCCCTATGGCCACTTGGCCAGTGCGAATGCGAACGGTTTTGGGGGAGTAGTAGAACTGCTTAGAAGTGGACTTTTCCTATAACTATGATCCTGTAACTACCTGGTCGGAAAGCGGCTATTATGTGACAGATTATTAGTTCCAAGTGAGAATGTTCGTGTGAAATTGTAAAACATTTGCACAAAGCAAGCTGATCCACTTTTCCATGTTGATAAGAGCATTAAAATGAAAAAAATATAATGGGACAAAATGTGATGGTTGGGGTCGGCTGGCTGTGAGTCTTCTGTTTTGTTTACTATTCTCTGTTTTGTTTCTCGGTTAGTTTTCTTCCCTCTGTGTTTTCTGTTGGCCTACCTCTCTCTGTGCCTATTCTGCTCTCCCCCTCCCACTGCCGCTGCCAGCTGATTGAGCTTTTCTGTTCCATCCGCTCGTAAAAAAGACAAAAAAGAAAGAACAGATATAAAAAAAAAAAATGTGAGTTAACTATGACATTAATGTGATTAATTGCGATTAAATATTTTAATCGTTTGACAGCACTAGTTAAAATATAATAAATAATTGTGATATTTAGCCGTGATCTCAATATTGATCAAAAATAATTGTGATTATCATTTTGGCCTTAATCGTGCAACCCTACATCCGAGGCTCCTGAAGTTGCCGCTCAGGCGCACTGCGCTTAGACAGGAGAAGGGGAGAGAATGTAGCAGCATGTTAACAGACTTTTTCCTTTATCATTCCTACCCGTTTTCGGACTTGTGGAAGTGATGTGTGTAGCCCAGAACGTAAGTTAAAACTATTCTGTAGCTTGCTAAACTGTCATGGGTTTTACTGCCTCGTTATCTTCAGTAAGTGTTCTGCTATGATGTGGAAGTTTAGCCCGTGTTACGACGTGACATTTAGAGAGAGAGAGAGAGAGAGAGAGAGAGGGAGATATATTATAGCCTTGATAATATTGCTGTTGCTGTGTTTCTTATTGCATAGCTGATAGATGTGCAGATACTGCCTTTTACTGCCTTGATACTGAGAGAGAGAGAGAGAGAGATGATGTTGCTGTGTTTCTTATTACATAGATGTGCAGATTGTTTATTACTTTTGCAGCCACGTGTTGATATTTAGCTTGTGTTAGGGCAATTTGCTGGCAAGGTGCAATCACCAATAAACAGAGCAGCCTGTGGAGCCACATGCTTAGCTATAGCTACTATATGCTTATGAATGTGCATTATTATTTGCTTATATTTCAGAACAACATCCAACTTCACATGTAACGTCAAATACAACTCCATAGTTAACTTCATGTGGAGTCCTGGATCTCAAAGTCGGACATCTCTGGTTCATGTTCGTCCAGTTTTCAATAGTTTTTACAAGCCTATTGCCTATATCTTTGTAATATAATAAACACTGTTACAGTTTTTGAAACTATTTCAGCTTGTGCAGGCCTATTGGAGACTTGCCCAGTTAAATAAAATCCGAATTAAATTTTCTTTCCAAACAACAGTGATTTTTTTTTACAGCGCACACAGACCAGCTGCCTCCAGCCCCTCCCCCTCGCAAAGTTGCATGCCGTGTGCATGACAGCGTCAACGTTGCACTTGCTCAGAGAGGCTATCGTTCAATTCAGTTTAATTTTATTTATATAGTACGTTTAAATACAACCGTAGTTGACCAAGGTGCTTAACAAGCTAAATAACAAAACAAAGTGATAATCTACACAAACAATACACAATACAAAATAGGGCTGGGCGATATGGCTGAAAACTATATCACGATATAAGTGTTTCATATCGGTCGATATCGATAATTATTGATATTTTTTATGACCTATTTAAAATAAGGACCTGGAGAAAAATATATTAAATTTAAACATTTTTATTTTAAACTTAACCTTCCTCTGATTATAATCCCCTCAGTTATAAAAGCAGAAATGTCAACACAACCATGGAAATCACTCAAATAATTAAAATGTAAACATAAGTCTAAAATCACAGTGAAGAAAGAATAAGTAAGAACTGCTTAATAAGGTGTAATAAAATGGTGCAAAGTGTTAAATATAAACATAGAGAAACCTGAGAAGAACTATTTTCTGCAGGTTTAGTGCTAGGTTGGTAACCTGGCTTCTGGACAGTGCTCAGCACGTCTGCCTCCGTTATTTCTTTGTAGCGTTTAGTAAGGCGCTGATGCAGAGTACCTCTCCATGGCGCGGTCCGTTACTGCGGCGGTAGCAGCTGCAGATGTTGTTGGACGTTGATGGCGAATACGGCTGTGCTCCAAAGTGTGAGCGCGGCTAAGGTGGTAAAACAAGTTTGCGGTAGTGTTGGTGGGGACGACGGTCAGACTTATAAAATCCCCAAAACTGCCATACTGACTTTTCCTGTTTTATCAACAATTTCCTCGCTCGCTGCGGCACTCACTTTCCACTTATCGCTCCACACCACCGGTTCTGTTATTGTAGAATCCAACACAAGACAGCGATGTGGCGCAACCAAACATGATACTGTTACATGATTGGCTGTTAGAGTGTCACTCCCTACGTTGCTAGGTTACTAGAGTGAGTGCCTTTGTTCATGCAACCAAACTTGCTTCGCAACTTCTGGTTTCTTCCAAAGAAGAAAAACAAGTTATTGAACGTTTTATCGAACGCATTTTCTATTGATATTGATTACGTGTCTATCGCGATACATATCATTATCGTTTTATCGCCCAGCCCTAATACAAAATAACCAACAGTAGAAAAACAAATGGTCAAGGTATCAAAGCTCAACTTGAATTGAAAGCCAAGGAATAGTAGAGTCTTAAGCAGGGACTTGAATGTTTCAACGGTCCGAGCAGTTCTTTAATGAATTTGTAAACTATTCCAGAGGTTTGGAGCAGCCACTGCCAAGGCTCGGTCACCTTTGTATTTTAAACTGGATCTGGGTACATCGAAGAGCATCTGATTGGAAGACCTCAGTGCTTTGACAGGTGTGAGGTTTAAAAGCTCTGATAAATAAGAAGGCGACAACACATTTAAAATCTTGAAAACAATCCAAAAGTTGAGCTGCGCGTTTGCTACGTACTGCGGTAACCGGACGAAGGGTTGACTGATCCAATCCAAATTGCAAAGAGTTACAGTAGTCTAATCGAGACGTAATAAATGCATGTATGGCTCTTTCGAAGTCTTTGCATAGCAGGTAGGGCTTGACCTTAGCCAAAAGTCCCAGCTGGAAGAAACTGGTTTTAACAGAACTAATCTGTTTGTCAGATTTAAAAGCACTGTTAAAAATCACACCCAGATTCTTGGTAAAAGGACGAATATGGGAACCTAAAGTACCAAGAGCATCTACACAGGCACTAAAATGTTCAGCACAACCAAACACAACAATTTTTGTCTTATTGTCATTGAGAGAAAATTCTGATCCAACCAAGCAGTTCAGGAAAGGCTGAAATGTGTCCTTATCATTGTTTTTTTTGTTTTTTACAGGCAAATAGATTTGTACATCGTCTGCAAAACAATGGAACGAAATGTTACATTTTTTAAAAGTGGACCCCATTTTATCGTTGGTAGCATGCTGCTGGTGGTCTTGCAATGGGATTAACTGTACTAATAAACAGTTGAAACAACAGGGCCACGCTACTGTGAAAGCACCCCGAACATCATTTATCTCTCTGCGGCAGTCTCCTCCGTTTCATGTATTTCTAATTGAGCTAGCTAACCGGAGCCAACCGCTAATCGGAGCTAATGGTTGATAACCGAGCCTTCAGTTCTCCGTGCCTGTATCCATTTACTGTATTTATGGACCCGAGCCCGAATAAAACTTGCCTCTATCTGTCTGTCAAGCGGTAGACGTGGCTTCGGAGTGGACTCAAAGCAACAGAGCAGGTGCATTCTGGGATTTGGTGTTTTTCATCCACATAAGACCAAAACACATTTTCTGGCTTTTCTCGGCCTAGAAGGCACCAATTTAAAAACAATTTCACATTTCTACTACATAAGTGACCCAATTTAAAGATATATTCAGCTTTCCAGCGGTGAAATATTCCTTTAACTCTATTCATGGACCTGAGACCGAATAAAAACTCTTAATTTTATTAAATTGGCTGTAAAAGTTTTAAACTACAACTCAGTTGTTTGAATGACAGAAATCTGCTCAGATGAGAACTTAATGAGTGCAACAGGTCATGTATAGTACATAACAGTAGGCTATGTTTAGGAACCCCAACACACGGATTAATAAATTCCCAAAAATGAGCAAAGATCTATCAAACAAATTGAACAAGAATTTACTTTAGATATTCCTTGTCTTATGTGATTTAACAGGAGTTAGGAGGAAACAGTTTTGTGATAAATAACATGTAATTTTCTATGGCATTATTTTTGTGACTTTCCGCCGACCCGTTTGTTTGTGGTTGTTGCCATGGTAAATCGTAGTATCATGGCTCCATTCATACTGCTTTTTTATAGTAGTGGTGCATGCGCGTAACCCTGAGTGAACCTACTCCGAGTTGATTGAACCAACTCTAATCAGCTGTTCTGGAACCGAAAACTCAAGTGTTTCCATCTCAGGGTAAATCAACTCAGACATCAGGGTTAGACTCAAAGCTTGTTAAACCTCCTACCTGGAACGGACCCCAGGAAGCGCAGGAAACGAGAAAGCTGGGAGCAAAACTGCAAACGTGATGGAGAGAGCAAAAGACTGATCATTGAGAAAGAAGCAGAGGGAACTGTAAACAAAAGGACATAATATCAAACAAATAAAAAACCAATAGTTTACGACTACACACATGTTTTGTTTGCAAGTTTTAAGTTTTACCTTTGCTTGAGTTAGTGTTTTTTCTTTGATACTTGAGAAGTTTTGCTTGGAATTGGTCACAAAAATAATCCCATAATTTTTTGAATGGAGTATAGTATTATGGGTATTTCATCTGCTGAACCGTTAACATTTGGCAAAAAAACAACAAAACTGATTTAGTTAGATCAGTTTAGTTAGTTAGAGCCGCTTTCCGACCAAGTAGTTACAGGAACGTAGTTATAGGAAAAGTCCACTACTAAACAGATCTACTAACCACTCTCCCTCAAAACAGTTTTTTCCAATTGCATTCGCACTGGCCAAGTGGCCGTATGGACTGGTAGGAAGGGTAAGGGAGTGATGCAAGCATGGCAACGGTCTTTATAGCATTAAAATTAGAAAACAAATGCACCAAAAAAATATGAACTGAATACTAAATATAATGTGTATATAGCATATTTGTCATAATTTTAACAAGTCTCCCGAAGAGAAACATATCTCTCTCCCCCTCTGGTGTGTGTGTGTGTGTGTGTGTGTGTGTGTGTGTGTGTGTGTGTGTGTGTGTGTGTGTGTGTGTGTGTGTGTGTGTGAGAGAGAGCCGGCCGCAGGACACGCTTGTGGAGTTTAACTCCAAAAAGACAGTTAACCACAGGTTCCTGTTAATCTTATGATGGTCATGTGTTGTGATATTTAAACAAACGAACCGTAAACAGCGAAATAAAAGCCTGTTATCAACGAGAGCGGTCTGAGAGACCTCCAGCTTAAAGCGGGGTCTCTGATCATGACTGGCTGAGCGTAGAGCTAGCGGCCGGGGCAGGCGCCTGCCGACTGTCTCCTCACTTCATGGAGCTTTTCAACTCTGAAAACTTTGAAGCAAATTGTCAATTCAGCATCAATTTTCGCAAGACTGACTATATTCGAAATCTAAACAGTTCATTTCTTGCCTAAAACGTTGTCAGAAGTGAAATTGGTGATGAATGAAATAATAAAATTGTCCCATTGTTGGTCTGTCTGTACCGGAAACCTGACCCTCATTGACCTAGGTTCATATGCTGAAAAGGGAACAGCGAAAAGAGCCTGCCCTGAAGTAGGAGCTGAAAGAGTGACAGGAACTGCGGCCAGAGAAACTTAAAATTGGTCCAGTCGGAACACGAGAAAAATAGAGTTCTAGGAATTTTATGTTCTAGGAACTGCTAAAATCCCTCCGGTCGGAAAGCGGCTATGGCTTCACTTTTTTGTCATTTCTTTAAAATGTAACGAGCAATTTTTTTTTATTTTTTTTTATCAGAATACTGAAAGCAGCAGAACTGAGTAGGCTACATTTTAATATCTGTTTATTTATCACAAGTTATATCATTATCGCGATATTCAACAGCGATACAACATATATTGCATGTTTTCCTTATATCATGCCGCCCTAATAACTAGCAAGTCCAGGGTTTAAGAAGGTTGTTCAATAACTCTCTCTCTCTCGGTTTGTGTGTTGCTATAGAAACGGAGAGGAGGTGAGGGACCCAAACGTCACCACTGTCAACACTCTGACAAATCTGTCACAACATCTGGATATTTAAAGATTCATCAGAGAGTTCACACTGGAGACAATCTACACAGCTGTGATCAATGTGGGGCAGCTTTCACACAACAGGGTAACCTAAAAAGACATCAACGCATTCACACTGAAGAAAAGCATTACAGCTGTGATCTATGTGGTAAAACCTTTTCTAGGAGTGGTAGCCTTAAATCTCACCAGCGTGTTCACACTGGAGAGAAGCCTTACAGCTGTGGTCAATGTAATAAAACCTTTTCTAGGAGTGGTAGCCTTAAATCTCACCAGCGTGTTCACACTGGAGAGAAGCCTTACTGGTGTGATCTATGTGGTAAAACCTTTTCTCATAGGGGTAACCTAAAATTTCACCAACATGTTCACACTGGAGAGAAGCCGTACTGGTGTGAACAATGTGGGAAAACTTTTGCTCGGAGTAGTGAATTTAAAAAACATCAACGCATTCACACTGGAGAGAAGCCGTACAGCTGTGATCTATGTGGTAAAACCTTTTCTCAGAGCAGTAGCCTTAAATCTCACCAGCGCGTTCACACTGGAGAGAAGCCGTACTGCTGTGAACAATGTGGGGAGACTTTTTCTGTTAATGGGTCCCTTAAAAAACATCAACGCATTCACACTGGAGAGAAGCCGTACAGCTGTGATCTATGTTGTAAAACTTTTTCTCATAGTAATGGCCTTAAATTTCACCGACGTGTTCACACTGGAGAGAAGCCGTACTGGTGTGAACAATGTGGGAAAACATTTTCTCTGAATAGTAGCCTTAAAAGACACCAGCGCGTTCACACTGCCTCGTTGTGAACATGTTTCCGAGCCAAGCTGTTTCCTCCTGCCTCCTCCTCAGGCCCTGATAGCTGTTGTTATTTTCTGATCTTCTCTCCACATTGAAGGCTGACCAGCAGTAACTTTATCTTCTGAACAGCATGGATGTTATCCTGGCTAGGACTACACATTACACTCCCTCCCTTTGAAGGGGTTCATTCCACTTAAAATTAGTTTGTTTTCCTGTAATATAATATTCTGAGTTCAGGGATCAACTGCTAGTGCTTTTTAACTAATGCTGCAACGAAGAAGTATTTGTTGTTCTTAATTAATCACCTTGTAAATACCATTTACAAAAATCCTCATCACTGTTTACTAAGGTGATGTCAAGCTGCTTAAATATTCAGTTTATTGTCACTTAAGACGACAAAGCAAACCTTCATAACTGACCAGTTTTAATCAGAACATGGCTGCTGCTGCTTAAAAAATGACTTGAACAGTTAATGTGTTTTAAACTGCGTCTGTGCCGCCACCATCTTGGGACAGACAACTGATCTTAAAGACTCAGAAAAAGATAGTTGTACTGCTTTTGGATGTTTGTGTGAAAGAAATGCTAAACTAAGCAACATGGAATAACAATTCACGGATGAAAGATGTGTTTTACAATATTATACTATTACTAAAGTGTTGAATTTAATATCACAAAAGGTAACATTAATCCTTCTTTTAAGCTAACAGTAAGTTAAGTGCCTGTCCTGATACTGAATTGAGCTAATGCTAGCTTGTATCAGGTCATGTATGTTTTATTGTGTAAGTGATTATTAATATCTCAGTAAGATGCTGAAAACGATGTTTGTTATGTGTGTCACTGAACAGTTCCTCACATCATTCCCCATAGACCCCCATGTGAAAAAATCCAGACTTTACATCAGAAATATATAAATGTTTACAGCCTGGTACAAAAAAACAGTTTTGGTCTATGAAGCTAATTTCCCACTTCATAACAACTGTTTATATAACTCACCTGTTTAAATTGTATCAAGGCGTAAATTAGAGCTTAGATCAGGCCCAAAAAATCAAGCCCGACCCAGCCCGAGCCCGTGCACGTTGTGTCCGAGCCCCGCCCGGCTCGACACATTAAGTGGAATTATGAGCCCGAGCCCGATTTCAACCCAACACTTTTTAATCCGTGGGCCTTATCTTAATGAATAATGCAACAAGAGCGAAGCATGTAAACTGCGCTGTTTGTTTATTCAGAATGGAACGGATCGCAAATGGATCTGAATGAAGAAACGTAAAAAACTCAACGTATTTCTCTGTGAGGGCTTGCCCGCTTGCCTCGCCCTCAGGGGCAGCCTATGCTTGGAGAACTAACAAAAGAGGACGTTCAAGGCTGACTATCATCTTTTCTGCTTTGGCGAGCCTGCTTCATGTGTCTCTTCATCATCCACTTCTCCGTTTTATTTGCTGTCATAGGCGAACAGCGGCCGCACTTAATGCACTCAACAAAGCCGACACATATGTTGGCACTTCCCACAACTTGTTTAAAATGGCTCCATACCTCCGACTTTCCTCCAAACTTGCTCAAAGGTAATTCTCCTGTTTTTCTTTTATTCTTTACATCCTCAAGCTCCATGTTGCACTTAAGCTCCACAATACAGCCCGCAGGCCCGGTGTGATGCGTGCGAAAGGAGGAGACTCTGCGCATGACACATGTTGCATTTTGTAACTGTAGTCCAACTTGTGTAACTTTTTGGACACATTTGTCACTTTGGCCTAAATATAGCCTATATAGATACTAGTTCTGATTATGGCATAGCTTTCTCCCCACCCAATTAGGCTAAAGTAATGATAAAAAAAAACACAAATGCTTTATCAAGGGCCTGGCCCGGCCCGAGGATAGTGGCGGAAAATAATGGCCCTGCCCGGCCTCGGGTCGGGCTCGGGCTTGGGCAGAGAATCTAAACTCTATCGTAAATCAGCAGACTGTCACTAGCTTCAAAATATTTTGAAAAAGTTTGGTAAGAAAACCTGCCTTTTTAATTTCATCAAGTATCCTGTATTATACATACATGTCTGGCATTTGTAGTTAACCGCTTTAAAATCAGTTGGAAATTCAGCGAGAAATTATGATTTTAATTGTGGATAGACCTTCTGCCTCCATAGACACACATGCATTAGGAGGAGCACAATGTTCTTTAGGAAAAAAAAAATAGATAGATAGTATCCCACAGGCTTCATCAGTGGATTAGACACATGAGAACAGCTGGTTGTATTCGGGGGGAACGTTTGCGAGCTTTTGGCTTATTCTGGAATTTATAACCCATGTATAATCATTTGTTTTATTAATTTGATCTGTCCTGTTCTTAAATAAACTGAATTGAATTAAACTTTGACATTTAGTTTCTTCCTTTTTTACAGGTTTATTCTTTTTTATGACACTCTTATGACATCATACTTCAGTTTATCACAAACATGAAGGAAGGGTGAAAACTAATCTGAAAAGTAACTAGAAAATGCATTTCCTGCAGAAAATGCTTGTGAATGCTGAAAATCTAAATTGCTAAAGTTTAACTAGATTTCTGGCTTTTAATGCGAAAGAATGGGAAGCAGTAAGAATAGTTGGAAAAGTATTAATTAGTTTACATTTCTTTAACATGATAAATAATACCAAACGTGATACTAAAGTGGAATATTTAAAGGTTTTCTGAAAAGCTGTTTACTACACTGAATTGCAGACTTCAATGTGAAGAAGTTGAAGTTGTGCAAAAAATTTGCAAAAGTGGAAACTGTTATAATATCTATATATATGATATGTATTATTAAAATGTCTTCAGTTGTGTTAAAGAGGAGTTGGAGCAGAGTGTCTGTTAAAACCTAGGCCACTGTTTGGAGGGAACTGTCATCTTACTGGAAGTTGACTCGCTAGAAAAACTCTAATGCATTTTAACGCTGTAAATTGAAAAACTGAGGGCTAGATTTATCAAGCCGTTTGCGCCTGTTTCCAGGCGCTAATTGGTCGCAAAGACGGACGTAACCGATGCGGGCTATTTACAAACAAGGCGCACTTGGGTAAAATCGCAGATTGTCTGCCACATGAGCGAGAAGAGACAAGTTGCGCTTTCAATATGCGTTCGTGGGAGGGTCGTGGGGAAAGTGGAAGTTCCACCCAAAAGGTGGGAGGATAAGCGCGCAAAGTGCACCTAATTATATATTCCGTGGTATTTATAAAGACTGTCAGTAAGAGCGCGCCTCTATTCTGCGGGGGAAATTCTCCGCCACTTAAAAGCAGGTGTAAACCAGCCGCAGGTCGAGTTTCCTCGTAGACCTTTATATGCCGCTGGTGAAATGGCAACAGTAATTTGAGCAAGACGAAGACATAGGCGAGGCTGAAAATATTTTTAACGCAAGAATCACACTTTGTCAGTGAACACAACATCATTTAGCATTACAGATCAAGCAGCCATGCAATTTTTGAGTTACTGGAAGAAATCAAAGATGAAATTGCATCTCCCACTCAGCGTTCACATCCCATTCCAGCAGTTGTTAAACTCCTCGCTACATTACAAATATATTGGCATCAGGATCATTTCAAACAGTCATAGCATCAGCAGTGGGAATATCGCAGTCTGCACTCAGCCATATCATAGCACATGTACTGCTTTACTACAGCGCAATTTACGATCTAGTGGGCGGAGAAAGACGCTGATTGCCTGATGGGTGTCAGGGTTGATAAATACTACGCAAAATGTGGAAGCATAGCGTGCGCTATTAACGAACTCGCATAAACAGACGCAGCGCAAACAAAAAACATATGGATCTGAAAGTTATCATCCATTAAACCAGATATTTAAGTCTGTAAACTGTGTGAACGGTTGAAACTGCAGGCTAGTAAATGCTCTGTTTTTGGTCCACTTCCTGTGTTTGGGTCAGATCCCGTTCTCACCTAGTCTGGCTATCACCAGACCAAGCTCAATCTTTTCAGATTGAACAGGGTGAAATCAAATTGCTGGCAGATGGGGCTGGGTTTACCCAGTCTAGTTCTCACCTGAAGGGAACCGAACTCTAGTTCACTTGGAAGAGAACCTGTTTGTCTCTTTCATACTTTTGCTCAACTTGTTCATTAGTGTTGTTCATGAACGCGCTAAAAGGTTTGGACAGTACTGAAGCCAAGTGAATGTAAACTCAATCTGAGCATCACAACTAACTGTTTCAGGCATTCACATTTGCTGGAGGAACTAATATGCACACTTTTTCAGACTGAAGGCTTTAAAAATCTATCATTTTAATCATGTTGCACACCAGAATAAGACTTGTGCCTAAAATAGAAAATATATCATCTTTCAGTACCTTGAAGGCTCCATAATTTCACACTCTGAAATGTAGCTACACAGTGAGTAGTTTTACTTTGAATACTTCTGCCGGTTTTCATTTCTTGGGCAACATTACAGATTAGCGTCGCCTGCTGTTATAGAGATGTATTACGTCTCGTCTCCTCTCGTCTTTTTGGTCTGTTCTGTGGCAGTTTTTTGGACCTCGGGGACGCGACTGAGCATATCGACGGGGTTTTCTGTCAACGGTCGGCCGTCGGCTATATGTGTCCCGGCCCTAAGGCGCACTTAAAAGCCTTTAATTTTATCAAAAAACGACAGTGCGCCTTATAATCCGGAGCGCCTTATATATGGATCAATTGGTTAATTGGTTGATCCATACTCTCAAGGCGCTCTGTCAATATGTTTCAGTATGAAAAACCAATAAAAACAATTTTATAATAATAAAATGTTTCAGTACGACTGGTAAACTACAAAGCCGCACCGCTTGCACACAGCTCCGTCTATTGATCTACGACTCCATGCGCGCCCATACCACCGATGCTGTCAAAAAACAAGTGAAGCAAACTAATTCGGAGTTTGCCGTCATACAGGGTGGATTAACTAAAGAACTCCAGCTGCTAGATATTGGTGTCAACAGGGCGTTCAAAGCTAGACTGCGAGCTGCGTGGGAGCAGTGGATGACAGAAGGCGAACACACGTTCACCGAGACGGGGAGACAGCGCCGGGCGACTTACGCCACTATCTGCCAACGGATCGTGGATGCCTGGGCTGATATATCAGTCTCAACTGTGTTGAGTTATGTTATGTTTCTTTTACTACGTGTTTACTGAATCAGGGAAAAGTCCCCCTCCACGTTTGGGAGAAGAGTGAGCAAGGCTGGGAGATATTGTTAATATGCACATTAACGTTTGAACAACGTTACCATGGGAGTGAACAGAGTTGTCAGAACGCTTAATAAAGTTTGACTTTATCTGACTGTTTTGTTGACATTCCCTTTAGCATCTAGTAACATAACGCAACCCCAATCAAACGTTTGACTGCAGTATGTTCTATTCTATGCGCCTTATAATCCGGTGTGCCCTATATATGAAAACATTTCTAAAATAGGCCATTCATTGATTATTTGATGATTAAGACATGAACATGTGTCTTGTTTGCTCGCGCTCATCTTCTCTTCAGAAACAACCGTTCAAACACAAGCTAGGAGCTACGATCACTTTTTGGCAATTTTTGCTGCAGAATGACTCAACAATATTTTACTTTGCAGTTTGAATTGAGGATTAAAAAGTATGAAATGGGTGTGATTTGTGAAAAAAATGGATGGGGGGTGTTAAGTTAACTGACTTGAACTTGACGTGAAAGTTTAAGCGGAGCGTTTGTTTTCTATCGTTATTTATTCCATACATGTTCACGGCTCTGTTCATCCGTCTCCATCATTACACACAAGTGAACTGGCATACATGGCATACATGCAGTATGAGAAACCGTAATACCTCAAATATAACAACCAACACTATTACCGTAATGTATTGATAAGAGAGTTATCCAAAAATGATGTTTAACACACAGATACATATTTTGGGAGGAAAACAGTGTTACAATTTATGACACAAATAAATGGGTAAAAAACACTTTCTTCAGAGTTCTCCTCATAAAATTGAATGTGAAAAGTAACATATTCACACCCTATGTATCATCTGTTCATTCTGTTGTTAGAGAGAGAGAGAGTGACAGAGAGAGAGACACACACACAAAGAGCGAGAGAGAGAAGTGTGAACTTTTCATTTAATAATCTTGTTCTGACATTTTATATTCCCTGTTTGTATTTTCTGTGACTAAATGTGGTTTTAAATCTGTTGAGGTGTTTTCAGACTGAAAGCAAAGACACTGATGATGTCATACAAAGTCAGAAAATAGAAAGCAAACTGTTTCCAGAGGACACTAAAGAATGATGGAGCAGCAGGAAACAGACCAGGTCAGATACAGTGCCTTGCGAAAGTATTCGGCCCCCTTGAACGTTTCGACCTTTTGCCACATTTCAGGCCTCAAACATAAAGATATAAAACTGTAATTTTTTGTGAAGAATCAACAAGTGGGTCCCAATTATGAAGTGGAACGAAATTCATTGGCTATTTCAAACTTTTTTAACAAATAAAAAACTGAAAAAGTGGGCGTGCAAAATTATTCAGCCCCTTTACTTTCAGTGCAGCAAACTCTCTCCAGAAGTTCAGTGAGGATCTCTGAATGATCCAATGTTGACCTAAATGACTAATGATGATAAATAGAATCCAGCTGTGTGTAATCAAGTCTCTCGATAAATGCACCTGCTCTGTGATAGTCTCAGAGGTCCGTGGTAGGCAGAGAGCATCATGAAGAACTCAATGCAAAATGAATGAAATAAAACAAGGCCACATGCTGATTATTTGTGACTTGATTTGATGGATTTATTCTTCCTGTTGTGTCTGTGTTTAAACTCCTAATTAAAAGGTAAATTTTCCATCCACTAAAAGTTCTGTTGTTGTCGCTGACAGACTCCGATTATTATTCTAAGTGTCTGACAACATTATGGAAAGGATCCCTACAGAGATAGAGCTTTTAGTTAAAGAGTAAGATCCTTTTAGTTTAACATGAAACAGCCCCGAAATCACCATCACCAAACTCCACCAGACTCCATGTAAATAATCAGGACTTTTAGCGTGTATAGAGCCAGCATATTTCCACCAGACTCCATGTAAATAATCAGGACTTTTAGCGTGTACAGAGCCAGCATATTTCCACCAGACTCCATGTAAATAATCAGGACTTTTAGCGTGTATAGAGCCAGCATATTTCCACCAGACTCCATGTAAATAATCAGGACTTTTAGCGTGTATAGAGCCAGCATATTTCCACCAGACTCCATGTAAATAATCAGGACTTTTAGCGTGTACAGAGCCAGCATATTTCCACCAGACTCCATGTAAATAATCAGGACTTTTAGTGTGTATAGAGCCAGCATATCTCCACATGTAAATGGGTGAATTAAGGGTTTATTTCAACCAAACAAGAGTGGTGATTGTTGTTGGAACATTTGGTATCTATTTATTCTCTATGTTTTATAATATTTAATAATCATGAAATTGTTTTTAAATTTTAAACATAGACAGTATAAGAACGGTTTTAAGAAGACAGAGCGCCACGTAAACACACACACACACACACACAGACACACACACACACACACACACACTCAGGTGAATGGGACATTCTACCAGAAAGGTATATTTCCACTCTTAAAAATCATGGAAGGAAAAAGATATATATATTTTTTTAATCTGAACATTAAGCCATATGAAGGACATGTTAAGCTATGAGAAACGCATATCGTGCCATCTCAGCAAGTTTCTATGCCTGAATAAAAGACATTTTTCACCCCCTAAAATGTCAGGCCCTGTCACAGATACATTTCTAAATGTTAGAAAGGTTTCCTTATGACTTTCTTTGATACAAATATCATTTTCTTATTGATCACATGTCCCTGATTGTATCTGACATGGTTTTGTACCTCATATAAGAAACATGTGACTTTGTGGTTAATTTCAGTGGATGGTAAGCACAGAATAACCACCAGCTACTCATACGATTGTAAAAAATCTTCCTTTACATCCCACATTTTTACAAATATACAATAGTGGATGTATACCCCCGCCTTCATGTACACATTTAAAGAGATTAATTCATGAATAATTTCCTAAATAGTCCATTTTTATATCATAATGTGATGTGTAATAGAACTGATCGTGACGTGACAGGACTGACTCTATGGATTTTGTTGATGCAGGAAAATCTATGTTTTATGTTCTTTAATTAAGTTTTAGTAAATATTCCTATTTGGAATTATTATTTTAATGTACATGTTATGAGACTAACATGCTCATGTTCAGCCAATATAATAGCGCCAAAGGCGGAACTAATGTGCGACGCAACGTTCTACACGGGTAAATTAGAGCTGCGCACCCAAACACTAGCCTAGAGCATTCAGTGGTTGACTTGACCCATTAGTCTCCAGTGGTAACGTCAGTGTAACTCACCGCAGATATAACTTTATTAGATAGCACTATGCAGCTGCCTGTACAGATGTCGGACTTCTTCAGGCTCCAACACTGAAAGCGTTGAAAGAACATCAGGAGGACGCTGGTAGCAAATGCTAACCGAGCTAGCTACACTGTTAGCATCTCAGCAGCTGTTCCGTCCACTTGAAGGCATCATTGAGTCCTACGATAGTCTAACGTTAAACAGACTAACGTTACATACAGTCTACGATACCACAGATATCAACTAACGTTAATAGTTATTTAGCGTGCAGCGTGTGGTGGTGCTCGGTGAATGAGACAGCAACTCCTCTTGGAGAGCGCAGAGGAGCTCCGAGTTCTCCTGTTGGTAAGATCAACCATTTCATCTCGGAAGGGACTTGTTGCTTTTGTTGTTGCTTTTGTTGTTGTTGTTGTTGTTGTTGCACATAACCGGGTTCCTTTTGTTCCTCACACTGAGAATGAAATCAAGTTTGGAAATGTCTGCTCTCGATATGTTTAGAAACTTAATCATATCTAAACAAACTCATCGAAGCAGAAGCGAATATCCAAATGTCAGTCTCGTTGCTAGGACTACACAATGCCGGGATGTTAACCACGGGACTTCATCCATCTTGGCTGTTGCATCGCGATAATAAATCCATTTGAGTAAAGTAATCAACAGGCTATCTGCCCGTGTTAAGTAGGGAGGGATGGTTAGGAAACGAAATGTAATGCATGCCCCTCCGTTTTTTCTTCTTCTAATAGTTGTCATGAAACGAGGAAGGGACATAGCGTCCTTTTTAGCCCCAGGAAACCAAAAAGGGAGAGAAACAAATGAAGGTGTTGAGGAGCAGGAAGAGGGAGAGCCAGAGGAGTCTGGGGAGGTTGGAGAGAGGGCATGTGATGAAAGGGAGGGCTCTGACACAGAGAGGGAGATTCAGAGGGTGAGGAGGATGAAGAAGAGGGTGAGGAGGAAGAAAACCTACAGGGACAGAGAGAGGAACAGCCAGAGGGACAGCAAGTGGATCCATGTGGATCAAGTACTGCACCATCAGGTC
This sequence comes from Perca fluviatilis, assembly GCF_010015445.1. Taxonomy (NCBI): domain Eukaryota; kingdom Metazoa; phylum Chordata; class Actinopteri; order Perciformes; family Percidae; genus Perca; species Perca fluviatilis. Next base: position 1,049,971 of record NC_053113.1, on the reverse strand, counting down.
TGTGATGAAGAAGGTTCTTACTATTTGCAAAGCAGTGCAATTACAATGTAATGGTAGGCCTGCTGGGTGTCCTTAAAATGCTGCTTTCTGCTGTTAATTCTTATTTGTGTCAATATTTTATATATATATATATATATATATATATATATATATATATATATATATTATACAATTAAAGTAAATACTTGGCCTAGCCTACATTTTGAAATACATGCAGATATACAGTACGTGCATAAGTAAATACATGTTGTAGTTGTGCTCAAGTTTACGGTCTATCTTTCTACAGATATCAGCAAGTCCAAGAATGATGTAGCAGTACAGCCCAACTTGAATATATTCCCAACCACATTGATGGGGGACAAACTGGTCTAATCTTCATCCATGGCTCCAGTATTCTGTCATGATGGACTCTACATATTGCTATGCATGTAGACATTTTCTGAAAGTTCTCATCCCTTAAACCAGATATTTAAGTCTGTAAACTGTGTGAAAGGTTGAAACTGCAGGCTAGTAAATGTGTTCCCACCTGAACCGGGACCCCCGTTTTCAAGTGGACCAGAGTTCTGGTGTTTGATCTGCACCGAGTTCAGATTGAAGACAGTAAAGTTGTTAGTGTAAGTTAGCACACCTAAACAACGAGTGAGTGAGTGAGACAGGAAGACAGCTGTCTCCGAGATGACGTCATCTTCTGCCTTCTGTAGAAGTGGTGAACTTACAGCTCGCAGCACTTTAATCACATATAGTGGGGAGCTTTGGATTGATATCTAGTGTCGGCAAAATCACTTTTTATCGAGTTTTCTTTTTCCTGAAATGCTCTGAGTGAATTTAATTTAAAGAATTGTCACCTTTTCTTGTGCAGTTGTTTAGATTTATTCACAGTTTAATATAATGCTGTTTTTGCCAAACTACTCCGAGTTCATTGTGTAGCGAGGAAGGAAATGGAACAGTTTTCCAGCCGCTGCTTTGAGTTTGCCGACTGTTGTTTTAGTTGTGTGTGGATGTGAGGAAAAGGAGAGGAGACAGCAGCTCCTGAATATCTCTGCGTGCTTTGATTTGTACTGAACAGAATCCAGAGTGAGTCCAGCAGCCCCAGTGGACATCTGCTGGATTTCAGGACAAGAGAGGAATGGAGGAGGACAACCAGAACCAGGAGCAGCGGAGCAACAAGGTCCCCAGAAGACCAGCAGCAGACTGGGACTCTGATACCAGCCATGTTCAGGTCAGTGTTCAGGGGGGTATCGCACAAAAGTAGAATTTATAAAGGTCGAGCCAGGCTGAGGAGGAGAGACTAGGCTGCAGTAAGACGAGTGCTTAGGGACCATCTACAAATTACAACACCGAAAGGAGATACAACAAAAATATGTATTAAATTAAGTAAGGTAATGTTTCCAAACTTACCTCAATTATAACTTGTCTCCTGCTAGTTATACTACAGCACTTACTTAAAAAAAAAAAAAAGTAAAATTAATAAATATTTTTGTTGTATGTCTTTTCGGTGTTATATGTACACCGTCCCTAAGCAGTTGTCTTACTGCGGTAGCAACAACAGAGAGCAGAAGCCAACAGGCAAGTGTTTTTTACATAAACTTCTGGTGTACTTACAAACTTTCCAATCCATCGTTTTATGAGTACATAACCTATTTGTACTAGTGTAGAAGTTTGGTATCATTTTGGGCATTATTAGTGGGTAACTTACGAGATACAAACCTGGATCCATTAGCCCCTGTGCTAAGCTATTCAGCTGATAACGCTAACTCTCCCAATGTTCGACCCAGGTGAAAAAAGCTTCTGGGGGGGTGTTTGGCTCGAGGTCATGGTGCAAAGGACCCTAGGGTGAAATTACTCCGAACCATCACTTTAATGAAGATTTTGCAGTTTGTAGACCATGTAGATTGTATTTTTTTCTACTTCTTCAAGGATCGTGCTTCCCAGGCGATATCAGCATTTGGTTTGGTGAGATATTCATTCATGTAGACGTCTGTTCCCTTCAACTTCCTTCCTTGTTTCAGTAGTGCAATTTAGTGTTTTTGGTTAACAAACCTCATTATAATGGCTGGTTTGTTGCTGTTATTTCTCTGGGGCAGAGGGTGACAAGCCTCAATGGCGTTACAGTCCAATCAGATGCCCTCGGACTGTAGAAAGGCTGCTACTTGATGCTCCACGGAGTCAGAAACCGACCCGTCGGGCTCCTGATCGTGGTCAGTGGTCACTGTTACTGCCTACTGTGTACGACTGATTTCCATCAGTCGATGTTTTCCCCGATACAATAACATCATTCATTCTTGTGTAGGCTACTGCTCTAGATCAGCCACTCTGTTCTCTAGGAAGGCAAGTCTCTTGTCCTTCTCTTCATTTTGAAGCTGGAGAGCCTTTACTTCCGCAACCAGGTCTAAAATGGATTTTTGCTGCAGCCTGACAGTGGTAATCTCTTCAGAGAGAAAGTCAAGCGACCTCTTAATGTCGTTGATTTCCTCTATCGTTGGTTGCTGCTTTGGAGGCTTGACTTTTTCACGTCTGGTTCCAGAACGGTCTAGAATTGTTTGTTGGCTAAACGTAATTTGCTCTCACCAGTGTATCACCATGTGTAACATTACTTCCGCAGCAATCCTGCCACAATCTGTCCCAAAACATCCCAGTTAAATATCAAATGGCATAACGTTAAACATATTCTTTGTAAATCTTTACAATTATTCCCAGAAAGAACCAACCAGGCCTGCCTTGTGTCACGATCAAAACGTTGTTCTAAACTCGCCATTTTCAGCGTGTAGCTCGCTAACTCAGTTTGTTGTTGTTGTTTTCTGAAACGAACTGAGTTTTGCAAGGCGAGGACCATCTGGCAATTTTCTGGTAAATGAACTGTCGTTGATTGAGGCTACTGTGCATGTAGCTTGTAGCTCCAGTTAATGACTTTTGTGGCTTACATTTTAGTAGTTATTTCAGTTTTAATGCAGGAGATACTTCACACTCTGAAGTCCTATGGATTGGTTACCTCATCAGACCTTGCATTTTCTCCATTCAAACAGAACATTTGAATATAGTAAAACATGGTAAACTATAATTCACTCCCTCCTCCCATTAGTTCTTCTAACCCTTGTATCATTATCTCTGCATGTTTCCCCCTTGGGTCTACCAAAGGAGCCCTCAGCAGACGTCAAGCTGGCGACCGGAGCAGGAAAGAAGGACAAGAAGGCTGAGGAGGAGGAGCAGCCTGCAGCACCAGCAGCAGCCACCACCGCAGCAGCAGCAGTGAAGGAGGAGGAGGAGGAGGAGGAGGAGGAGGAGTATGTGGTGGAGAAGGTGTTGGACCGCAGAGTGGTGAAGGGAAGCGTAGAGTTTCTGCTGAAATGGAAAGGGTTCTCAGAGTAAGTATGAGTCTATAATATTAATACTTGGTGTTCTTGGTCCTGGAAAAAAATAAAATAAAATAAATAAATATATATATATATATATATATATATTAGTATCTTGTTCTTTTACAAATTGCAAATAATCTACAGCATAAAGTTCGGCAGTGTATCATGTCCTCAAAGATGAAGGTTTGGTATTTTGACACTAAGTTGCAGACCTGCAAATAACCTTACAAAATGGCAATAGAAAAAAGGAATAATACGAATTAGCAATTAGAGTGAGAATGTATTGCCTAAAAACAAAGCCTGAGGAGATTTTCTTCTGTCTGCACTCACCTTTCCAGTGAGGGTAACACACGGGAGCCACAAGACAACCTGGACTGCCCCGACCTTATCACAGAGTACATGCAGAAACACAAGGAGAAGGAGGAGAAGAAGGACGGCAAGAGGAGAGTTGTCAGTGAGGCCTTGGGAGACTCAGAGGAGCGAGGGAGCAAGAGGAAGAAGGAGGAGGTGAGTGAAGGAAAGAGGTTACTCCAGACCGAAGAGTCACAGAAATCTCAATATTAATGAATATGAATACAGTGCAGAAAAGGGAGAAATTTAAATGATTTATTAAAAATGTAATAATACCATAACAATAATAACTTATTTCACCAGTAAATTGCTGTTAAATGACAAAAACAGATGAGAAAAGGATATTTTAAAATAACTTTGAATGCACCACGAGATTTACCCGTTTTCAAGTTAACACAACATTCACGATATATGGTGCAGCCCTAGCTCCAACTGTTAATTTGTGCAAATGATTAGTAACCTAATCCTTGGATGGTATGATTATGACTGTTTCAGTTCAGAGCAGTGGTCAGTAAATGTAGATTTTTAGGCTGCTTACACATTCAGTCGGTCCGAGATCATCTGCCTCGCTTTCTCTCGCTGTTTCATCGCAGCAGCCGTGTTTCCTTTTTATAAATAATGGGCCTCATTCACCATTATCTTCCTAAGTTTTCTCTTAAATATGTTCTTAAAAAAGTCCCTAAGAAAAGTCTACATTGGATTCATGACGTGTTCTTAAACAACAGAATTGTTCGCACCTGTGTTCTTAGGATTGATGAATCCCATGTCTTCGTAATGATGAAATGAAAGCACGTGCCAGTTGTTCCTAATTAGCATAAGAAAACGCCCCGCAAATTGCCATATAAGGACATGACAATTGCTGTGCACCTCCGGGGAAGCGGGAGACTGTGTTCAGGAGATGGTTGTTGGAGTCACAGATGACTTGTATATTGCAGTGGTGGAGGAAGTACTGAATCTCAGTACTAAGTAAAAGTACAAATAACCAGACATTTATGTTAGTAAAAATAGAAGTAGCCTACCACAATGACAACTCTACATAAGTAAAATAAAAAGTACCTGATTTCAAATGTACTTTAAGTATTAAAAGTACATAATGAGTTATTCTCTTAATCTTATTTGCATATTACCATTTTAAATGGTAATATTTCCACTACCACAAACAAGGCCTGGCTTTTAAAAAACAGTTCCTATCCTAACCAGCTTAAAACAGAAATATGTTGTTAGAATGCGGTTGTTTTTATTCGTGGATGTATTTTAAGACGGTTTTATTTTCTTTAACCATGTAAGCAAATAAAGTGTGTGAAGCAGTGGAAAAAGGGAGGAGATGTGAAGGGGTCCAGCCAAATAAATTAGATATGAATGCGTCTTATGCAGCCTGGAGTAGGAGAAAACAGCGCTGTGGAGAGAAATAGATGGCAACTATGATTTAAATCGGGATTAATAAAAAACAAACCTTTTTAATTTTTACTTTTACTGGAGGCTGTATTACCGAGGTTCGGCATCGCTGCGGCCGGGCTCTGGAGCACCGGAGCCGGCTTGGAAGCCGATGAAGGATCGGCGGTGCCGCATATATACTGTATCTACGGCAACCAAACTTCAGTGGTGAGACAAACGTGTGATGGTCACGAAGACGTTTTGGCAGGGGGAAAAACTGATCAGAAGATGTAACGGAACGTTGTAGAAATGTAGTGGAGTAGAAAGTATAGATAATACTGCAAAATGTGACAAAGTAAACGTCAAAAGTATGCACTATTGATTCTACTTAAAGGAACACGCCGACTTATTGGGAATTTATCTTATACACCGTAGGATAAATTCCCAATAAGTCAACGTGTTCCTTTAAAGTAAAGTACAGATACGTGAAAAATTTACTTAGGTACAGTAACAAAGAATTTGTACTTTATTACATTCCCCCACTGCATTTTGGCCCTATGAATAGCGTGATCAATCACCAAATAACGCAGGATTTAATCAGTTTAATTGCTGATGTAAGTTGCAGTCTTAGTGTTTTCTTTGCATACTACGATTTCTTTTTCAACAGATGGTTAGAAATACATTACAGTACAATACTATCATTGTAAACAACTGTAGAATTAAATAAAATGCAGTAACCAATTATTTGGAGCAAACTCATCACTAGGGTTGGGATCTCGTTTGTTTTTTTCGATTCCGTTGCTAAATCGATACTTTTAAAAACGGGTGCCGGTGCCTGAACCGGTACTTTTCAATAAAGTAAAAAAAAAGAAGAAAAAAATAAAAAAGTAGGTAAACAACAGTCAGTTACTTGTTTATTGCTAAGGCCATGGTCAAAATTAAAGATTTAATAATAATGTAATAACTATAACAATAACTTATTTCACCAGTAAATTGCTGTTGAACCCCAGATGGGAAAAGGGTATTTTACAATTACTGTGAATGCACCACGAGGCGCAACCTGTTTTAAGTGCCAACGCCCGTCTGTGTTGTTTAATTCCGACAACGGCAGCTGCGAGTGAACGCACCGTCTGTGTTGTTTAATTCCGACAACGGCAGCTGCGAGTGAAGCGACCGTCTGTGTTGTTTAATTCCGACGACGGCAGCTGCAAGTGAACGCACCGTCTGTGTTGTTTAATTCCGACCATATAAACATACTGTATATCTATGAATTGCGACAACGGCAGCTGCTGCGGCTGCAGAGCAGACTGTTACATCCCGCTGTTGAAGTCCTCCACAGTGAAATACAGTCACACTTGACACTGTTTAACGTTAGCGGTTAGCATTTTCCGATGTTTAACCCTTGTGTTGTCCTTGGTCCCAGTGACCCGAAGGAGACAACAAGAATTATTTACTCCGTTTACTTTGTTGAGAATTGCTCTCTAAACAAGGGTTAATACAGCACCTTAGTTCTTGTTTGTACAGCATTTTGGTCAGCTTAAACTGTGTTTAAATGTGTTCTAGAAATAAACTTTACTTACTTTACAAGAAACAGGGTTTAGAGAGCAATTCTCAACAAAGTAAAGGAAGTACATAATCCTTGTCGTTGTCCTCTGGTCACTGGGACCGCGGTCCACAAGGGTTAATCAACTGCTAGCTAAAGGTAGGCTAACGTTACACGCTGTCAGGTGTAGTGTAAAGTCAAGCACGGAGTAGGGCACCGAAACTTTCGTTCTTATTCGGTCTCGTTACTACCGTTTACGTCGGCACCGGTTCCCTATTGGCACCGAGTTTGGTCCCAACCCTACTCGTCACTCAAATGTGCGTAAGAGTGCTCTTGAGTGTTGTTACATTTTGTTTTTAGCTAAGAAGAAATCCAAGATAAGAAAACGTTAGTGACTGTCAGAATCTTCGTAAAAAGTGCGTAAGTGGGGTTTAAGAACACATTCTTCGTAAGAAAGGTTGGTGAATGAGGCCCAATGTGTTTCACGATATCATACTTCTACAAGAAGCTGCTGCTCACTCTGTGTAAAGGATGAACAATGCGTATTCTCCATTTTAGCATCAGGAAATCTATTATCGACCTTGCGGTCTGTTGAGGAAAGCCGTGAATGCGCATCTATCTGAATTACATCAGCCTGACTCGACCTAGTCTCTCCTCAAGCCTCGCTTTATTGGTTATCCTGGATTTATATGTTCTACTGTTGTTCAATACCACTTTAACAACACGTTGATTTCATGTAATTCTGAGCCATTTGGTTACTTATCAACAGTCCATTTCTTTAAGCCTGGGTGGTTACCTAACACTATTTAACATTTTTAAAATGAAAATCTTTTGCTATGTTTACACCTCACATCCACACTACTGAGGGTAGAAGCAGAGTTTCCCATACATTGGTTCTACTTGGGCACACCGCCCAGGTAGATAAAATCCAAATTAAATTTTCTTTCCAAACAACGGTGAATTTTTTACAGCGCACACAGACCAGCTGCCTCCAGCCCCTCCCCCTCGCAAAGTTGTGTGCCGCATGCATGACAGCATCAATGTTGCACTTGCTCAGAGAGGCTATCGTTAGTAGTAGCATGCTGGTGGTGGTCTTGCAATGGGATTAACTGTACTAATAAAACTGTAGAAACTACAGGGCCACGCTGCTGTGAAAGCTCCCTGAACATCATTTATCAGAGTCTGGTTGTTACCCCTCTCCACGGCAGTCTCCTCTGCTTCATGTCTTTATAACGGAGCTAGCTAACCGGATCTAACCGCTAATCAGAGCCAATGGTTGCTAACCGAGCCTTCAGTTCTCCTTGCCTGTATCCATTAAAGGGATACTTCACCGATTTAGCATTCAGCTTTGTATCAGTAGAAACCCGATAGTATTTCTGAATGACCGTGCTTCCCTCCCTCATGTCCCCCTGAGACGAGAGATCTCTGCATTTGGGGCCTGGAAAAAATCTTCCGATGACGTAAAATGACGATTTTTGCGTCATCGGAAGATTTTGGCCAGGGCAAGGACTACCGCCAGTAGTAGGATCTACTTCCGCATGTTTTCAACACGCCCACAGGGGTTGGACTGCCGAGTCTGGCCGAGGTATTCGAATGAAAACAACTGTCAGCCATCTTGAAGCTTCGCTAAACAGGCTCTCGGTTTTCAGCAGAAAACATTTACAACAATTATCTGCATTCAAACTACCGGACGTTGTACCACGGACATCGGTACAGATCGGAGAATATGCAGGAAATGTTATTACAGACGGAAAATACTCGGCACACTACGGAGCACGCCTGCCGCAGGAGACCAGCGGTGTCGCTCAATGCCGCTAGCCGGCTAGGGGACATCCTCATCAGCTAGGTGGAAAGCTAACGCTAGCTGTCCACCTGTCCCATCCATCCTGCTTGCAAGTGTCTGCTCATTAAACAACAAGCTGGACTACATCTTCCTTCAACGAAACTCCCAACGTGAGTTCAGAGACTGCTGTGTTTTTGTTTTTGTGGAAACATGCCTGAACAACAGTGTACCGGCACCGGGACTATCCAGCTACCAGGCTGCTCTCGCCGGCCCGTGGAGGTGGGCTGTGTTAAACGGACTGGTGTAGAAATAAAATCCAACTAGCTACTGCTAACTGCTGGTGGAGCTTGTGACTGTTAAATGCCGACCATTCGACATTCCACGCTAATTCACGGCTGTGTTTATACTCTGTGTTTACCTACACCAATGCTAGTATGCGTTAGCTGAACTTTACGGATCCTGCTTGCAAGTGTCCGCTCATTTAGACCACAAACTGGACTACATCCAACTTCAACAAAACTCCCAACGTGAGTTCAGAGACTGCTGTGTTTTTGTTGTTGTGGAAACATGCCTGAATAGTGTACCGGACTGTCCAGCTACCAGGCCTGCTAGCCCTCTGAGCTAGAGATGCTCTGTCGCCAGGTAAAAGAGGTGGGCTGTGTTAACAAGGAGTGGTGCAGAAATGTGGTGATTTGTATCCATTTAACTGCTAACTGCTGGTGAAGTTTGTGACTGTTAAATGCCGACCATTCTACATTGCACACTAATTCACGGCTGTGTTTATGCTCCGGTGTTTACAGTACACCCAAGCGCTAATATACTATAGTGTTAGCTGAACTTTACCGGGCCTATAAAGTGTGTGTACTAAATGTAGCCTGTTTCGTATGTCGTTTTTATATATGTTAAATGTGTAACACCACTTGAGTCACGATGAAACGTCGTTTCGTGTATATGGTTGAAATGACAATAAAACACGCTTGAGTTGAGTTGAATGCCTCTATCTGTCTGTCAAGCGGTAGGCGTGGCTTCGGAGTGGACTCAAAGCAACGAAGCAGGTGCATTCTGGGATTTGGTGTTTTTCATCCACATAAGACCAAAACACATTTTCTGGCTTTTCTCGGCCTAGAAGGCACCAATTTAAAAACAATTTCACATTTCTACTACATAAGTGACCCAATTTAAAGATATATTCAGCTTTCCAGCGGTGAAATATTCCTTTAACTCTATTCATGGACCTGAGACCGAATAAAAACTCTTAATTTTATTAAATTGGCTGTAAAAGGTTTAAACTACAATTCAGATTTGTTTGAATGACAGAAATCTATGAAGGTAAATATGGTGCAAAACGTGAGAGCTTGTAGAATACAATGTGAGAACTTGCAGAACAAAAAAATTTAACTTGTATGTTAAAATTTGCACTTGTAAAATAAAAATTTGCACTTGTAAAATAAAAATTTGCACTTGTAAAATAAAAATTTGCACTTGTAAAATTTATTCACATTTGAAGTCACAAAAGAAAAAACATGAGAGCTTGTAAAAAAATCTGAACTTGTAAATTGAAATTTGCACTTGTAGAAAAAATATTCACAAATGTGTAGATTGATATTTGCATGAACACAATGACAGCTGCAAACTTGTAATGCAACATTTACTCATGTACTTTTTTTTACTCAGGTTGATTTTCCATCACAACCACAACTCAGTGATTACAACCTCTTCGACTGTCATTGTACGCTCTCTGCATCACAAAGAGGCGAATCTCGCCTCGACTTTTGCAACACTTGTTTGCGATACATTTGGTGCAAAACTAATTTGTACCTGTGGACTTAGGCTGTGGAGCTCTGATCCAACAGAACGGGGAAAGCAGGGTTTCTATCGCCAGATGAGGGACAACTCTGTCCGGCTTATTTAGCTATGTCGCATGGAAGCCTGGTTGAATAGCAAGCTAGCGTTAGCTAACTAACCAACCAGCCTGATTCTAAATAAATACCTTTTAATTATCTTAACACTTTTTAACAGTCAAACTGAAACACTGGCGGTGAGCTCCAGGTCCTGCAGACGGACCGTCACAGCGGTATCGCCGCCGAGCAACATCGCTATTATTGCCAGAAAGCTTCGCTGCCGACCTCGACCTGCAGTCCGAGCTCCAGCGGGACACAGAGAGCCCCGCCCCGGTAGCAGCGGGCGCATCCCCGGCCATGACCACAGCTTGCTTTGCTGATGTTGTGCCTCACTGCCAACCATTGCACCCGGCGGGCAGCAACAATAGCTTCTGCAGAATTACATCCACCTCGCGGGCAGCACATCATTTTTGCCGAATAATGCGTCATCTCTTAACCCTCGTTGCTGCGAGATATTGCACCCAGGTAGCAAAGAAATGATAGTCTGATAAAACATTGATGTCTCTAAACGTTGTAAAATTATAATCATCATTGATGAACATGACAAAGGAATGTATATAGCCTACATTTTAATTAAACAGTAGCTACTTTGCCTTATAAAATCATTATTTCCCCTTATGGATGGAAGTCTTGGCAGGGATGCAGAACTTGGCATGTTCCCCGCTGATGACGGTCCGTCTGCGGCTACAGGACCTGGAGCTCACCGCCAGTGTTTCAGTTTGACTGTTAAAGTGTTTAGATAACTAAAAGGTATTTATTTAGAAGCTGGTTAGTTAGCTAACGCTAGCTTGCTATTCCACCAACACTAGCGGTGAGCTGCTACGGGTGCGGGGCTCTCTGTGTCCCGCTGGAGCTCCGACTGCAGGTCGAGGTTGGCAGCGGCTTTCTGGCAATAATAGCGATGTTGCTCCGCTGGCCGATACCCGCTGGTGACGGTCCGTCTGCAGGACCTGGAGCTCACCGCCACGTGTTTCAGTTTGACTGTTAAAAAGTGTTAAGATAATTAAAAGGTATTTATTTAGAATCAGGCTGGTTGGTTAGTTAGCTAACGCTAGCTTGCTATTCAACCAGGCTTCCATGCGACATAGCTAAAATAAGCCGGACAGAGTTGTCCCTCATCTGGCGATAGAAACCCTGCTTTCCCCGTTCTGTTGGATCAGAGCTCCACAGCCTAAGTCCACAGGTACAAATTAGTTTTGCACCAAATGTATCGCAACAAGTGTTGCAAAAGTCGGTCGCAGATTCGCCTCTTTGTGATGCGCGAGGCGCATACAGTGACAGATTCGAGGGTTGTAATCACTGAGTTGTGGTTGTGATGGAAAATCAACCTGATAAAAAAGAATACATTAGAATGTTTGTAACTTTATTGTATTAATTCAAATATCAATTGTACACATTTTTCAAAATATTTTTCTACAAGTTCAAAATTCAATTTACAAGTTCAGATTTTTTTCAGCTCTCATGTTTTTTTTCTTTTGCTGACTTCAAATGTAATAATTTTTACATGGTCTGTAATTTTTATTTACAAGTGCAAATTTTTTTTTACAGTGAACATTTTATTTTACAAGTGCAAATTTTTATTTTACAAGTGCAAATTTTTATTTTACAAGTGCAAATTTTAACATAAAAGTTAAATTTTTTTGTTCTGCAAGTTCTCACATTGTATTCTACAAGCTCTCACGTTTTGCACCATATTTACCTTCAATCTTCTCAGATGAGAACTTAATGAGTGCAACAGGTCATGTATAGTACAGAACAGTAGGCTATGTTTAGGAACCCCAAAACATGGATTAATATACAATGATCTAACAAACTAAATGAACAATAATTTACTTTAGATATTCCTAGTCTTGTGTGATTTAACAGGAGTTAGGAGGAAAACAGTGTTGAGATTAATAATAAAATGTCATTTTCTGAATGGAGTATAGTATTATGGGTATTTTATCTGCTGAGCCGTTAACATTTGGCAAAAAAAACTGATTTAATTGTCAAAGCACATCATGGCTAAACTTTTTCATCATCTATCTATAAATTTTGTGTGTGTGTGTGTGTGTGTGTGTGTGTGTGTGTGTGTGTGTGTGTGTGTGTGTGTGTGTGTGTGTGTGTGTGTGTGTGTGTGTGTGTGTGTGTGTGTGTGTGTGTGTGTGTGTGTGTGTGTGTGCGCGCTATGCAAATATCTCTCGAACGGTTCATCCGATGGATTTCAAACTTGACAGGTGTCTTGCTACAGGCACAAGTAAGTGCAGTGCCAAGTGTGACATTGATTAGATTAGAAAGATATCATTAAATATATAGGTAAAAGAAGCACACATTGGCTTTTGTTGCTCTAGCCGCTGGCCACTCACCCTGAGGACCAGAGACGGAGAGCAGCAGAGCTTTGACAGCTAAAATGTGACATACACCTCAGACCCACAAAAATGTGCAAAGTTGCACTACTTTGGACTGCCTTTGACTTTGAATAAACAAACGACAATTCCCGAAATTAAGGACGTTTCAGAATCCCACACATGCAAAGCACAACCAGACAACAAGTGGCAGACAGAGCGTGATGCCACTTATAGGCAGGCTATCTATCTTATAAAGCGAGACATATCTGTATATACTCTATGTGTATCTGTGTTTGGGGGGGAAGGTAATCTGCACATCAGCAGACACCACACGCAGAACGCTTTAGAACAGCGGAGGGACTCTTTTCCTGCTATTGTATTAAATTGCTGTGAGCTGGCAGAACATAACGTAATCTCAGAGATTATACCTTCAGAGTTGAACCGGGCAGATACATCAGTTTTCATCAGACTCACCCTGGATCGGCTTAATTGAGTCGCCAAAATACCCCCGTGAATCAAATCCCTTACTTCACCGTTATGGAAATGAACACGTCTGCTGAAATGTTAACTTAACGATCCGACACGAGACAACACCGTCTCTCTCTCTCTCTCTCTCTCTCTCTCTCTCTCTCTCTCTCTCTCTGTGTGCACACAAACAAACACACACACAGTCCGGTCCTGGTGGTTGATGAACACATATATGTGCTGATTAGTTCTCATAACGGGCCAGATGGGTAGCATACTGCCATGAGTCCATGACGCTAATGTCATTGTGATATTTTGTGATTACTTTCTGAATCTGCAGCGTTTTCTGTCAGGTAAATATGGTAGTAATGTTTAGAGCTTAGATCGGGCCCAAAAAATCTAACCCGACCCAGCTCGAGCACGACCCGGCCCGACACATTAACTGTAATTATGAGCCCGATTTAAACAGACACTTTTTTAAGACGTGGGCCGTTATAACTGACGTTCTCAACTACAATTCCGAGTTGTTTGAACTACAGAAATCTGTTTAATAATGCAACAAGGACGAAGCATGTAAACTGCGCTGTTTGTTTATTTAGCACAGCAGGCCCGGTGTGATGCGTGCGAAAAGAGGAGACTCCGCGCATGACACGTGTTGCATTTTGGAACTGCAGCCTAACTTTTGTACACATTTGTTACCTTTATTGTATATATATATTTAGAATATTTCTGATTATGGCATAGCTTTCGCCCCACCCAATTAGGCTTTAGAAAAAAAAAATCACTTGATCAAGGGTCCGGCCCGAGGATAGTGGCGGAAAATAACGGGCTCGGGCCAAGAATCTAAACTCTAGTAATGTCTTCCTCTGATGCTACTGTAGAAGTATCCTACATTGTAAGTCAGTAGTAGGCTATACAGTGGAGTTGCACATTAAGTGGTGTGGGGTCCTTCTGTAAGTAATTTTGGGGTACAATTTGGTTTTGATGAATTCTACAAGATGCAATACCACAGGCCAAGTAATCGCCCGTTCCAAACAGGCACATTTTCAACGGGCACTGCACTAGTTTGTTTAAAATTTAACGAGCAATTTGTTTTTTAGCAAAATACTGAAAGCAGCAGAACTGAGTAGGCTACATTTTAATATCTGTTAATTTATCACAAGTTATATCATTATCGCGATATTCAACAACATTACGGCATATCACATATTTTCCTCATATCGTGCAGCCCTAATAACTACTCTGAATTGTGTCAGATGCTGCATAGTGTCGCAATATTTTCATCTGTATCTATTTCATCTTTTAGTCTAATTTGTTCAATATGTAAATAGTTCTTACTTTCTAAATGATCTGATAATGTTGTGTAGTCATTGTGTTCACCTTCGTTTGACTAGTTTATAACTGAACCCATTATTACTAAACTTAGCCATCACGCACCGTGCCGTCACATCCTGCGCCACACACCACCGCCAGTAAATTCTCAACCTGTGGGAAACACTGAGAAGAGTATGATGGTTTCCATAGTAACATGTCTGCAACCAGAAGAACTTTACCTTTATTTTGACATCAAATTAATGTATGCATTTCAAAAGGTTTGAATGGGATTTAAAGGATGAAAAATACCCAGAATGTATGAAAGGTTTGTATTATTTTAAAGTTACCATGGAATTTCTAACTGAAAGTAAAACTGAAGAGAGTGAGAGAGTGCAAATGTTTTAGTTTTTAAATTGCCAATCATTTGAATGGGGAAACTTGCCTGAAAAATGTGGAATATTTCTTAACTTATTAAAGTTATGAAAAGTACATTTGCTTTCATAATAACATGTCTGCAACCGGCACATATTTTCCTTCATTTTGTCATAAATTATTGCATGAAGAGTGAAAATTGTGAGTGAGAGCAAGTCCAGGGTTTAAGAAGGTTGTTCACTAACTCTCTCTCTCTCTCTGTTTGTCTGTTGCTATAGAAACGGAGAGGAGGAGAAGGACCCAAACGTCACCACTGTCAACACTGTGACAAATCCTTCACAACATCTGGATATTTAAAGATTCATCAGAGAGTTCACAGTGGAGAGAAGCCTTACAGCTGTGATCTATGTGGGGCAGCTTTCACACAACAGAGTCACCTGAAAGGACATCAACGCATTCACACTGAAGAAAAGCCTTACAGCTGTGATCACTGTGGTAAAACCTTTTCTAGGAGTGGTAACCTTAAATCTCACCAGCGTGTTCACACTGGAGAGAAGCCGTACTGGTGTGAACAATGTGGGGAAACTTTTTCTGAGAGTGGGGCCCTTAAAAGACATCAACGCATTCACACTGGAGAGAAGCCGTACAGCTGTGGTCTATGTGGTAAAACCTTTTCTGAGAGCGGTAGCCTTAAATCTCACCAGCGTGTTCACACTGGAGTTAAGCCGTACTGGTGTGAACAATGTGGGAAAAGTTTTACTCATAGTAGTAACCTTAAAACACATCAACGCATTCACACTGGAGAGAAGCCGTACAGCTGTGATCTATGTAGTAAAAGTTTTTCGCAGAGCAGTCACCTTAAATTTCACCGACTTGTTCACAGTGGAGAGAAGCCTTACAGCTGTGATCTATGTGGGGCAGCTTTCACACAACAGAGTCACCTGAAAGGACATCAACGCATTCACACTGAAGAAAAGCCTTACAGCTGTGATCACTGTGGCAAAACCTTTTCTAGGAGTGGTAACCTTAAATCTCACCAGCGTGTTCACACTGGAGAGAAGCCGTACTGGTGTGAACAATGTGGGGAAACTTTTTCTGAGAGTGGGGCCCTTAAAAGACATCAACGCATTCACACTGGAGAGAAGCCGTACATCTGTGGTCTATGTGGTAAAACCTTTTCTGAGAGCGGTAGCCTTAAATCTCACCAGCGTGTTCACACTGGAGCTAAGCCGTACTGGTGTGAACAATGTGGGAAAAGTTTTACTCATAGTAGTAACCTTAAAACACATCAACGCATTCACACTGGAGAGAAGCCGTACAGCTGTGATATTTGTAGTAAAAGTTTTTTGCAGAGTGTTCACCTTAAATCTCACCAGCGCGTTCACACTGCCTCGTTGTGAACATGTTTCCGAGCCAAGCTGTTTCCTCCTGCCTCCTCCTCATGCTAGCTCCTGATAGCTGTGTTGTTATTTTCTGATCTTCTCTCCGCATTGAAGGCTGACCAGCAGTAACTTTATCTTCTGAACAGCATGGATGTTATCCTGGCTAGGACTACACATTACACTCCCTCCCTTTTGAAGGGATTTATTCAACTCAAAATTTGTTTTTTTTTTCCTGTAATAAAATATTCAGAGTTCAGGGTTCAACTGCTAGTGCTTTTTAACTAATGCTGCAGCAAAGAAGTATTTGTTGTTGTTAATTAATCACCTGGTAAATACAATTTGCACAAATTCTAATCACTGTTTACTAAGGTGATGTCATATTGCTGAAATATTCAGTTTATTGTCACTTAAGACTGCTAAAGTTTAACTAGATTGTTAGCTTGAATGTGAAAGAAGGGGAATCCGTAGTGTGGGAGACGATTAATCTAATGCTAATTTAGCCAAAGTAGCACACCCCGGTCTGTCTGCCTCACTCCCCCGGCGCAGAGAGACTCAGTCGGGATGACAGCTGACAACAGCCCCGGGAATATAGCTAGCTAGCTATTTACCGTTAGCCCCCAGTCAGCTATCAGCCAGCTACTTTCATTACAGCAACCCCCGGCCAGAACTTATATCCAGTGCCTGGTGCTTACGACGCTAACGGCAGTTTAATTAAACGTCGGGAAACAGACTATATCAGACCCAGCACTGAGTCACAACAGCGGCCATCCATAGCGGTAGCTACATCTCCGTAGCGCTACTGGTGTATGTGCCGAAAATCTCCTCCCTGCCGAATTTTGCCCCCCTTCGCGTTTAGCTGTCTTTACGGTTAGCTAAATTAACCCGACAAAGGTGGGTTAAGCACCAAAACGAAAAGTTGAGATTACTGAAAAGTGAAGGGGAGATAACTCCGGGCAGCTGGGAGATGTTCTGCTGCTGCACAACAGGCATCGAACGTCCTGGCTCGCTATCGCGGATATTTCCCCGACAATCTCCACCCACACCCGTCTCTCAGCCTCGTTTAGTAGCTAGCTAGCGTTACAACAAACCCCGTCCGCCCTGGTGTTGAAACCATCCAAAAGGTGACACTGATATGTGAAATATTTTGTGTTTTAGCTGCTGGCTACTGTTAGCTTGCTGGCTCACGAGCTAACTGGTCAGCTACAAATAAAAATCTAATCAAGAAAAACGTAATTATGTTGGGGAAACTGCAGCTATTTTATTACTATATTATTATTTTGGATTAATAACATGAATAAACGTTACTAAACGTAACGTGAATAAACTTGAACGGGTTAACTCGTCCGTGAACTGAAGCATTCTAACCGGCAGCGAAGGTGTTTAACACTAAAAACTCCCATAATTCCACGCAACTTCACAACATCATCAAAAGTCCAGTTTTACCGTCCATTGTTTTGGTTGAGAGACCCCTAGCGGCAGAAAGTTACATATTGTACGTTTAAACCATTACTGATGGCTGCATTCCACTTAGGACAGGCCCTGGTATTGGGCATGCTGACTCACTGAAATATCTTACTGGGACACTTGATGGAATTGAGCCATCGTTAAGGTTATCAGTTTCAGCTGTGCTTTTCCTACTATGACAAGTCAAAATGTCTGCTGTGACAAAAGGTAAATTGCATGTTGATATCACCACAGTCAGTGTTTAATGGTGGCGGTGCTGTCTACTAGTTTCATCACTTCAGCAGAGGTGTTCATTTCCAAACAGGCTTAGTAGCTTGACGGTTATAAAGTAGCAGTAAAGTATGGATGTATAGCGGAGGTATTTTGACGTTGGTAATGTTATTAGTGTAAGTTAGCACACTTAAACAACCGAGTCTGAGTGAGACAGGAAGACAGCTGTCTTTTGTTTTTAAGAGTTTTATTGATGCAAAGTTCAAACGTAAAAAATACCATACATCAAATCATAAAGTAGTCTATATCTTACATTGCCAGAAAAGCAAATTAAATGTAGTTGTTCTAGGATACTGGAGCTTTTAATTGTGTTCTGTTTGATATGTAGTGCCGGCTAAAATAACCTGTCAGTGAAATGCTCTGAGTGAATTTAAGCTGGGCTTTTATTGTGAAGGGTAGACACGGAGGAGCCAGAACTATGGCAGCATTTTTTCAACTTTGTTAGCCAGTTGTTTAGATTTGTTTACAGTTTACTAATATCCAAAGCTGTTTTCTCCAAACTACTCCGAGTTCATGTTGTACCCAGGAGGCCGAGTGTGAAGTAGGATGAACGGTTCTGGAGATATTTAGAAGACACACGCACACACACACACACACACACAGAGGGTCCTTGAGTTATAGTTAGATAAACATGCAGTTGAGGGAGTGAACAGTCAGTTGACTTCAGTCTGTCCTTGGTGGCTGGAGGGAGTGTACATTTGAAAAGGTTTCCATGGAAACCAGAGCATTCCTCAGATAAGAGCTGCAGCTGTTTCCACGCTAACACCGAGCACATTATCAGACTCTGTGGATGTGAGGAAAGCTTAAAGCTTATATTGGTTATATTAGAGAGAGCAACAGAATATCTCTGCGTGCTTTGATTTGTACTGAACAGAATCCAGAGTGAGTCCAGCAGCCCCAGTGGACATCTGCTGGATTTCAGGACAAGAGAGGAATGGAGGAGGACAACCAGAACCAGGAGCAGCGGAGCAACAAGGTCCCCAGAAGACCAGCAGCAGACTGGGACTCTGATACCAGCCATGTTCAGGTCAGTGTTCAGGACACAACAACCACTCTAAAGAAACCAGGAAGAGAGGTGAGGCTCCGTAGATCATCCCTTTGTTCTGTTGTTAGAGATCAAGGGCCCTATTTTAACGATCTGAAACGCAAGTATGAAACGCAAAACGCAAGTCCTTTGTGGGCGGATCTCGGCCGCTGTTGCTATTTTACCGGCGGGATAAATGACTCTTGCGCCCGACGCAAATCTAAAATGGGTTGGTCTGAAGTAGCTAGGTGTGGTTTGGGCGTAACGTGCAATAAACCAATCAGAGCGTCATCTCACATTCCCTTTAAGAGCAGGGCGCTTGTTCCATGGCAGATTGCTATTATGACGCGGTTTGCCTGGCACGCACAGCGGGAGCTACCCGTGGCGAGATGCGGCAAAGTAATAAATGCCCGTCTTGGCCGGGGGCGATGTTGCGCGCGGCCCCTCGCCGCATCTCCTCAAGTCTGGAGAGGATTGCTGCAGCCATGGAGCGTGGGCCTCCAAACGCACCACCTGCACCTGTTCTGCCTCTTCCTCCTCCCCCACTCCATCTCCGTCCACCCGCTCCATCAGGAGCACGCCGCGCATTACTCCCGGACCAGATCCCGTCGTATTTCAACATCACGTCTCCTTAAGTCCTCTAATATTTCCTCATTTATGTCATCAACACATCCATGATTCATGGAAATGTTGTGTAAAACACAACAAGCCACAAAGAATGCTGCGACTTTTTGAGGACTGTACTGTAAAGTGCCTCCTGATCTATCCAAACACCTGAAGCGCATTTTCAGTAATATTTTCCTTTTGTAATTATGTATGGTTTGCAAAAATGGGAACTGCTGCATCCATTTAGATGAGAGAAGTGTATGCGCGTTGTGCACACGCTACATTATGGCCAAGCATGCGCCCTAAAATAGCCTCTGAATAACGCTACTGACTTTAGACTAGCACCACTGACTTTAGACTAAGCGCCACTGACTTTAGACTAGCACCACTGACTTTAGACTAGCGCCACTGACTTTAGACTAGCCACTGACTTTAGACTAAGCGCCACTGACTTTAGACTAGCGCCACTGACTTTAGACTAGCGCCACTGACTTTAGACTAGCGCCACTGACTTTAGACCAGGTTTTTCCTGGTCAGTGGCGGAATTGTTTTCTGAAACTGCAGAATAGCACAAAGTAACGTTTGCGCCGGAACACGCCTCCTCTTTTCGCTGAACCGCCCCCAGGAGCGCAAATACATTCCCTAATTTACCGACGTGCGTCTGTGGAGGGAAAAGTCCGCTGTGCGTCGGGTGCAAAATAGGAATGATACATGCGTCGGTGTACAAAGGCAATTGCGCTGGGTGAAAGATAGGGCCCCAAATGTGGAGGAAGGAAGTTGTAGGAGCCGATCGAGTTATTGAGACTTAAAATGGTAAATCCTTTTTTGTTTCTGGAAAATATTCAATCATTGCACTAAATGGGAACTTCACCCAAAGAAGAAAAAAGGTTTCAAACTCTTTGTAATACAAGTACGCGTAAAGAACATTCCTCAAGACACCTACGGAGTGACTCATTAATGGCCTTTTGGATAGCCACTACACACAGGGTGACCAGACGTCCTGGTTTGACCGGGACGGTCCCGATTTGACCGGGACGGTCCCAATTTTCAGTTGCATGTCCTGAGTCCCGACAAAAGTCTGGACGCTAAAATGTCCCGGTTTACACCGACCACTATGAAATTGTCCCGGATGTCAGCGATTACATAGCCGACGTGGTCTTATTATAGCCTGATAATTAACTAAACCCATGTAGAAATACTAGCCTAATAAAGCGTCCAGCGTATGATTTTAACTGTGTGTGTCTGTGTGTCTGCATAATCTGTGCAGCCAGCGTTACAATGTATATTTGTAAACAATGCCTCTTCTTATCTGTCTTGTTTTAACGGTTTAACGGCTATTTGGCGAGTAACTAACTCGAGTATGCTAAGCTACTCTATATAATTTAATGCGAGCACATGAATTGTTGAAATGACTGATAATGCCCATCCCTACTACGTTAGCCGGGATATAAATTAATCTTACTTGTTAAGTTAGGAGGAAATGAGCCAACTCGGCGTCCTTTAGGGCTCTAAGCTGTCTCCACCTTTTACATGCATCTCCAATATTTCCCTGTGTTTTACCTCTGCTCTGGTTATGCAACTGTTTAGAAAAGATGCTGAGTTTTTTTTAAGGTGGGGTAGAATAAATCTATATCTGTTAATCCAGTTTGTTTGGTTGCTGCTACCATCGCTGCAGCCAGCTCCTTGTTTTTGCGTGTTTGCGCTTCATGTCCGTGTCAAAATCGTGTGATATGAAAGCAATAATCATTTTGTAGTTCTCCTCATTGACTGTCTTCTATCCTACATTCAAGAGTTTATGGAGAGAGAAAAAAACTTAAGTTGCTCGTCACTTTGGCTTTGCACATAAGGATGGACAGTCCATTAAGCTGAGGTGGACGTGGACACATTAACGTTACCGCTGCAGTGTTTACTAATGCACATTAGCCTAGCAGCTAGCAGAGTTTCCTTTTGCTTATGGCTTAATCCAGACAAAACCACACGGTTGAGTTTCAGCCTGCATTAATGTTTTGTGTCCTAAACAGAGCAGCTTATATTGGTTATATTGGAGAGAGCAACAAGTTAGAGGACTGCTGAGTCACCCTCTCTGCTCTCTGTCTGCTCAGCTGCTAAGACCGCTGGGCTGTGAAGCGTCTGCCCTCGGCATTGTCTGCAAACTTTTTTTTTTTCCTTTTACTTTATTGACAATAGAGCTTTCTGAACTGTCAGAAATAGATCAATGGAGAGGAGAGAAAGCAGAGTGGCCGTAAAGGACAGCAAAACACATGAAAGACGCTCCCACTGAGCTGAAATGGAAACCCTGTGCTAAGGGTTAAGCCCATGTTTTAGGGGCTAACTCCATTCACTTCAGCAGCGGTGTTGACAACCGATAAAGCCACTGTGTCTTGAGAAGCTCAAGTTTGTTGTTTTATTGTTCACTTTTAACTCCCTTTACATCATCTTTGCTATCTCTTTTTCCTCTCTCTTTTCCTCACAGCGCCACTGGTACGCTACTCTCCGTTACCGCTCGCTGTCCATACGTGACCACACGGGCACTGACGTCACTGACTTAAGGCCCCCCGCCATTCTCGCTCTAACACTAGTCTCGTAAGGGGGTTGTGGTTAACCTCCATACCCCGGTGATATGTTGCTTCTTCACCGCGGTAAGAAAACCACTATACCGTCCCAGCCCTACTGCAGAGCACCATGAAGTTAATTTAGCCGAGGAGCAGGGGTCAACTTTGAATGTTGTGTTTACAAACTGCAACAGACAAATCCAACTCATTCTGCCTTTCTAGTGTTTGTGAGAGCCAGTCCCATCCATGGAGCCAGTCTTATTTCTTTGTGGCTTCCCCCCCTTATTTCCCTCCATCCACCATTTCCACTCCTTCCATTTCCATCTTCATCCCTCTTCATTTCTATTTATGTAAACACTACTATTCTTCCTCTTCATCCTCCCTACTCTTCCATTGCATGTTTCACTGTTTTCACACCTCCACATATTTATACACTATTTATTATTTTCCATTTCTTTCCTTCTCTGCTTCTATTTCCTATATATGTCTTTCTCTCTTTCTCTCTCTCTCTCTCTCTATATATATACTCTCTATATATACTATATATATATATATATATGTGTATATATATATATATATATATATATCTCTCTGTCTCTCTCTGCATATTATATATACTATGTGTATATATATATATATATATATATATATATATATATATATATATATATATATATACTGTGTCTCTGTGTCTCTGTCATGTATATACTCTCTTTTCATGCTATGCTGCTATATCATATATATGTATATATATATATATATGTATATATATATGTATGTATATTTGTATATATATATATATATATATATATATGTATATATGTATATATGTATATATATATGTATATGTATGTGTATATATATATGTATGTGTATGTATATGTATATATATGTATGTGTATGTATATATATATGTGTATGTATATATATATATATGTATGTGTGTATGTATATGTGTGTGTATGTATATATGTGTGTATGTATATATATGTGTATGTATGTATATGTGTATGTGTGTATATATATATATATATATATATATATATATATATATATATATATATATATATATATATAATATATATATATAAGATTTTGGAAAATTGAGGGAAGCCAGGAAACAGGCCTGTAATTGGTGAACTGGTGTTTGTCTCCAGTTTTGTACAGTAGGTATGACTTTTTGCAATTTTCATTTTACTTGGGAATTTACCAGTTTGAAATGATAAATTGCAGATATGCGTTAGGTGGTTTCATGTCAATATCATTAGAGTCAGTTAAGGTTTTGTTTTTACATTTATGAACAATCTCTATAATTTCCCGCTCTTCCACTGCTGAAAGAAACATTGAGTATGATTATTATCAATGAAATCAACATTCTTCTCGTCAGAAGAATCAGGGGTTTGTTCTGCCAGTTTTGGAACAAATTATATTTTTTATTTAATAAAATTTTTTACCATATTAATAAGTAACTTGTTGGAACATCACCAATAACACTATTTAATATATTCCATAAACTTTTAAAGGTGCTCTAAGCGATGTCACATGTTGTTTAGGCTACATTTTTTGTCATATACAGCAAACATCTCCTCACTATCTGCTAGCTGTCTGTCCCCTGAACACACTGTAAAAAACATCTCCTCACTATCTGCTAGCTGCCTGTCCCCTGAACACACTGTAAAAAACATCTCCTCACTATCTGCTAGCTGTCTGTCCCCTGATCACACTGTAAAAAACATCTCCTCACTATCTGCTAGCTGTCTGTCCCCTGAACACACTGTAAAAAACATCTCCTCACTATCTGCTAGCTGCCTGTCCCCTGAACACACTGTAAAAAACATCTCCTCACTATCTGCTCCTTTAATATTGTTTTTATTAATATCTAGTATTTCTCATAGTACTAGTTAGCTTATTTTTATATTTCTTATACTTTTGTTTCTACATCTTTGGTTCTATTTTTTTATGAACTCTTTATATAGTAAATCTTTTTTTGCAGGCTTTTTGTAATCCCTTTGTTAACCATGGTCTTTCTGACTATTTAAGTTTCCTATTGATTTGTTTAAATGGACAGTTTTTTATCATACAGCAAGTTTATACCCCTAAGAATATGTCATATGCTTTATCAATGTTCTCTTCATTATACACCTTTTCCCAATTTTGATTTAATAATTCATTTTTTTAAAGCATTTATTGCCACTTATGTCCATACTCGTATGTACTCAAATTTAATCTCCTGCTTTTCCTTCTTATAGTCCTTATCAAAAACTGTAAACACTGGTAGATGGTCGCTGATGTCACTGATCAGTAATCCACTTATTGTATTATTTTCTGTTATATTCGTAAATATGTTGTCAATCAAAGTGGCACAGTGAGATGTAATCCTGCTGGGTCTAGTGATTTTTGGATAGAGGCTTAAGCTGTACATTGTGTTATAAAGTCTTCAGTTGGTTTGTGGTTATTTGGATTAAGCAGATCTATATTAAAATGACCTTTTGATTTGACATTGTGAACATTTCTTCCATTCACCCCTTGAATAGTTCAATATAGGGCTGTGCAATTAATTGAATTTCGATTTTGACTCCCAACGATCACCAAAATAGTATAATCGAGAAAAAACGATTATTTAGCCATGTTCTGTTTTGCAAGAACACTCTTATTTTGTCTTGTGTTCTGAATGACACGCGGACGCAAGACCCGACGCACGTATCGCCCCTCCGAAGCCAGTCAGGGAGGCAAGTTGTGTGCATATCATCCGCTGGAATTTAAAAACTCAGCGCGAGTAAAGATGGCAGCAGTGTTTGGTGAGCAAAAAAAGGCAAAACTAACTCAGTTGTCTGGGAACAGCTAACGTTAGCTAACCCTGCGGTACCTCTGCCTTTGCCCCCCCCGCTGTAGTATACTGTCTATAGACATTGTATTCCCCCGACACGCTGTATTCAGACATGAAAGCAGAGAAAAGCTTGAGCTATTTCATAATGAAATTTTGAAAGTATGTACATACTGTAGATTCTGGATCAGCTGTACTTAAACCCTCAAAAATATATACAAAATGATAGATTTTGTGTAAATCCCTTTTTCAACGACAGCCAACCTGCCAATTCACAATTCACTTAACTACTGTTTAAAACTTTTTTCCAGCTTAGTGGGGGTGCATGGCATACTGCTCAAAAACAACATGATATTCATTCATGTAGACGTCTGTTCCCTTCAACTTCCTTCCTTGTTTTTTATCAATTAATGATAATGAATGAATGATAACAACTTAAACTTTTAATGAATTCTGATTTTTTTTTTTTTTCTAAATAACAGTTTTCAGAATAACAAAATTATGGACAATGTAGTTAAAATTTGACTGAGGACAGACCATTGTTCAGGATTTGTAATTTTCAAAAGTGTTTTTAATTAAGAATAAAACATCCAAGGACCTAATATTACATATTCCTTTAAAGCGCAAATCACAGAAATCACCCATTTAGTATTTTTTTGTCAGTTTTGGATTATACAAGTTTTATTCACTGTAACAACTCCAGGACAGATATGTACGTTTCTGGTAGAATGTCCCAGTCCCTTAACAGTGGCGGTTCTACAAGGAGGCATGTCGGGGGAGGCCCGTGCCCCCCTAGACATGTCCCTGGCCTCCCTTTGCCCCCGTGCTGACCAAATAAACAATTATGAATTTATTATGGTTTTACACGCGAGCGCCAAAGGCGGAACTAATGTGCGACGCAACGTTCTACACGGGTAAATTAGAGCGGCGCACCCAACCACTAGGCTTCAGCGTGCAGCGGTGCTCGGTGAATGAGACAGCAACTCCTCTTGGAGAGAGCAGAGGAGCTCCGAGTTCTCCTGTTGGTAAGATCAACCATTTCATCTCGGAAGGGACTTGTTGTTGTTGTTGTTGTTGTTGTTGTTGTTGTTGTTGTTGCTCATAACCGGGTTCCTTTTGTTCCTCACACTGAGAATGAAATCAAGTTTGGAAATGTCTGCTCTCGATATGTTTAGAAACTTAATCATATCTAAACAAACTCATCGAAGCAGAAGCGAATATCCAAATGTCAGTCTCGTTGCTAGGACTACACAATGCTGGGATGTTAACCACGGGACTTCATCCATCTTGGCTGTTGCATCGCGATAATAAATCCATTTGAGTAAAGTAATCAACAGGCTATCTGCCCGTGTTAAGTAGGCAGGGATGGTTAGGAAACGAAATGTAATGCATGCCCTCCGTTTTTTCTTCTTCTAATAGTTGTCATGAAACGAGGAAGGGACATAGCGTCCTTTTAGCCCCAGGAAACCAAAAAGGGAGAGAAACAAATGAAGGTGTTGAGGAGCAGGAAGAGGGAGAGCCAGAGGGGTCTGGGGAGGTTGGAGAGAGGGCATGTGATGAAAGGGAGGGCTCTGACACAGAGGGGAGATTCAGAGGGTGAAGAGGATGAAGAAGAGGGTGAGGAGGAAGAAAACCTACAGGGACAGAGAGAGGAACAGCCAGAGGGACAGCAAGTGGATCCATGTGGATCAAGTAACGCACCATGTTGTAGTTGTGCTCAAGTTTAACCGTGGTAAAGTTGGTTTTATATTGGACGTTGGATATTCGACACATTCGAAAAATCTATTATGCAGCTTGCCCTTTCAACCTATTCATGTCAAACTACTTTTGTTGAACTCAACTAACCCTCCTACACATTGAACAAAGCTTCTTTAAATTAAAAAAAAAAAACATCCTTTAATTTTTTAAATCTTTTTTTATGTAAAAAAATGACATAAATCTATTATGCGGCCTGTCCTTTTGACCTATTCATTTCAAACCACTTTTGTTGAACTCAACTAACCCTCCTACACATTGCACAAAGCTTCTTTTTTCAAAAAAAACATCATTTCATTCGGCCCTTCTAATGAATCAATGTTAATGTAATATTTGCACCGTCAACGTAGTGCAGTACTTGTGGCTCACACCTCTCAATATTAACTGTCTTTTGCCTCCTCACCATAATGTTTTGGGTCTAACTTATGCGCCCTACCCGGGTCGTCGGGGGACACTTGCGACCCCGTTATAAGTGCTTACAGTTCTAGTTATTTATTTTTTTCACACAGGGTACATTTAAACAATTCTTCGGGAAGATGTACCATTCCGGTTGCAGGAATGCAGAAATCGTGGAACCATCTTCTGCATGAGTCACATTGGGTCTACAAAGAGAAACAAATTAAACTTAGACTTGTCATATAGGTTAAGTGATATTTTGGTGCATAATGTAAATGACATAATTACAAATTTGTCACAGATGTGACATTTTATATCCACAATAGCGTTTTTAGATTTTATACATAATTTCTTTACACATAATATATTTTACACAGTAACTAACTAGCATAATTAACAACATAATTTTGTGAGGGTGCAAATGTATCCTCTATTTATGTAACTTTGGTTCCCTTAACAACAGGACAGGATATTCCAACGACTTTCTAATCTCCAATTGTTGTTGGATTCGAGGCACCTACCCAGTCAATTACAACAGCGTTGATATTTGTGTCCCTTGGCACATCCTCCAGGCCACACATTGAACAGTAGTCTTTCTCTACGATAAGAATAACAGTAATTTATGTAGTGCTTTCAAATTTACTCCCACACTGCATTACTGAAGTGGAGAACCTCAACAACAAAGCACCAGCATGCAGAAGCTTCACAGTTACATACAGCATTCAGTTAAAATTAATTGGGTTATCATTAAGATCTATTGCCTAATTCAGCTAAATAAATGTTTTTAAGTATTTACCAGATGCGGACAGTAATTCCGCTGCCATTTCTTCACGGAGAGGACTCATAGCCCTTGGTGTAGTCTTCATGGTGAATGAAGGTATCGCCGGGAAGGATTTGATTGCCTCTTTAGCCATCTGATAGACATGATGATATGCTAAATAATATGCCTTACTAGAGTGTAGTCAAGTATTTGTCAAGCATGCTTAGGGGTATTCAGAATCTTCCTGTAATACCTGCATCACAAAGACTCCACAGCTTGTGGAATCTTTTTGGACTGGGTGTGGAGTAGTTGCAGCTTTCCACTTTATACTGCTCCACACCTGTTTCCCATGGACGTTCTGCCGCATCTGAAAGTAGCGGCTGGAAGACACAAGGAAATGCACCAATGTCAAATATTGTGTAAACTCAGAACTTTAGCATGTATGCAAATATTTTGAGAGTATCATCCACATACTGTTGAAACATTAGTCCCCAGATGATGACCAAGTTTGTGCTCATGTCTGACTACTTTACAGATCTATAATCATTTGCCAAGGTTTATTACTGAATTGCAAATTATGTTTAAGTGTGACACATCACATCAATTTCAGTTTGCAGTTGTATTTTGGATAATTTATTTCTACCCACAATTGAAATGATGCTTCACTGTTTGTCAGACATTTAAGTTATATTTGGTATTATTTTCTTACTTGTAACGCTGAACAGCAGTTTTGGAGAGGTGAAAATCTTGTTCTGCAGTGGCAGGATCCATCACAAATAAAGTCCTTAAAGGCGCATGAAGGTACTGGGCAAATACATAAGAAAAAAGCAGAAGCACAGTACGAAATCAACAATTATCCTCTGCTAACGTTCTTTGCAATTATTTGTGTTGTTGTACTCACCACGAAACGCCAGTGGTTGTTATTTACATTAACAAATGACACAGCAGCGTCAAAGGTATCCAGGTTCACCTGTGAAGAAATTAGCACAACAGCATGAGGCATAACATGTCCAATATTATATTGTTTTTTGGGGGATTTTTATTCTGGGAAAATTGCCAGTAAACATCAATCCTAGACGTGTTGTCATTCAAATTACGGAAGACTTACTTTTCGCATCAGATGTCGATTCATTTGCTCGCTTGAACCTCCAAGAATTACACCATTTGTGTAATGGTCTATTTGAAAGATTCGATGAGCAGGGTCGTACTGGTTAAGGGTAGCTCGCATGTAAGCTTCGATGACCTGTAAGGACATTCACCACATGTTCAGTTCCCTAATATATGAGGTGATCAAGTTAGTCACTTGCTTCATGCATATTTAAAGTTTTGAAAAAGGGACTACTTTTACCTGTGAATTTCATAATACCATTTTTCTGACGGCTCACATACATTGGCTTTACTATTACAGTATGATCCGTATACACACCAATAAAGACAACTGCCGATCGTAAAAAAACGGAATGCGACACAAAGAATCTGCTGGGATGTTAAAGCATGTCCACGACGGTGGATGATAGTGATAGGAGGACGGATAAGGTATCTACATATCAGATGGACTGTGAAAAAATGTGGAAATGAAAATAGGCTACATTTAGTCGGGACTCAATATCATCTCCCGACGTAAACTCTGTGTGAATTAATACAGCTTTTTCATCAATGTGATCGTCGACAAAAGGACTTGACATGTTTGAGAAATAAACGTTTTATAATCTGCCTAACAATAAGTTTTTTTATTCATGCAGATAAACTGCATTAAAATGCGCCTGATACAGGCTGAATGAATGAATGAGGAAATGAGAGAGAAGAAACCTTGTTTCTCTCAGTCTCCTCCCTCTGACACTGTGTCAGAGGGAGGAGAGCAAGAAACGAGGAAATCTTGAAGAAAACCTCCCGACCAGGTTAGGTTCACAGACTCAGTTACCATAGTAACTGACTCAGAGGTTAAGTTACCATAGTAACTGACTCTGAGGTTAAATCTCAGAGTTTCCCTCATCTCAGGGTTAATAAACTCAGAGTTTCAGTAATTCTGCTTTCTGAAAAGGACCCCAGGAGAAGGGCGAGCAACAACACATCACAGATAAAGGATAAACAAAACAACAGAAACAAGGAGCAATACACAGAATGCCCAGCAGCTTGGCCATTGTGTTCAAGTACAAACTGAATTCACGCCTAGATCCCTTTTGATATTGCAAGGTTTGAGTAATTTGTTAATATTTATTGCTATGAACTCAACAGAACACTGATGTGAGTTACTTACCTCACCACAGATCAGTTCTTGTGGGGTAAGGTCAGAAATTCAGAATGCCGCAGAGTAAAACACTGGTCCTGTGACTTTATCACTGACACCACAACTTCAGTCTGACCTTGTTCCCACAGTGTTTTTGTCTGTAAAGGAATTCTCTTTTAATGACAACAAAATGGTTGAAAAACATTATTGTAATAATACTTTGTGATATGTTGTCATACCAGTGTACGTGATTCTTTCCTCTGGTCTACTGTGACTGTCAGCTGATTTTGTTTAGCAGGAATTTTGACTGTGCTTTTCTCATCTTTTTCTGAGGTAGCTGGTTCCTGTTTGCTGTCTGTGCCCTTTCTTTTACCAGCCGTTCTGATTGGTTCTGGTTTTGTCTGTGATGGATTGCTTTTCTCATCTTTTTCTGAGGTAGCTGGTTCTTTTTTTCTCCCTGCGTCCTTCTTTTTGCTAGCCTTTTTTTTGGGTTCTGGAATTGTTTGAGGGATATTGTAAAATTTGGATTTCTGAACTTGGACAATGGGTTTTCCACGTTTCAGCCAGGTCTCTTCAGCCTGTGGCACATTTTGTCCCGATTTGGTTTGTTTTAAGAGTATTTGTTCTGGGAGATTATGCCTGAGAATGTGTTCAATGTACCTCCCTTTTAGAGAGGAGTACATACTTCTGATAAATTCTGCAGGCCTAAGGTTTTTTTTTTTGTTGATGATGGAGTGTTTGACAATGCCAAACCATGTTTCTACATGGCAGTTAGTGTCTCTGGACTGTACATCAGATGTTGTATCAGGATCAAGGGTCTTGTCTCGGGCATAGTGCCTTAGGTCGCCAATCATAGCACCACTCCACAGTGGGAAGATCCCCATGTAATTACCCAATAGCACCTTTAAGATGTCAGGACAGTGGTAGCGGTTGGGCTGATGTC
The DNA here is from genome assembly GCF_010015445.1 of Perca fluviatilis. Taxonomy (NCBI): domain Eukaryota; kingdom Metazoa; phylum Chordata; class Actinopteri; order Perciformes; family Percidae; genus Perca; species Perca fluviatilis. Next base: position 1,018,985 of record NC_053113.1, on the reverse strand, counting down.
CATCCTCATCCTCCTCTGCCTCTCCTATTGCTGCCTGTGCTTCTTGAAATGCTTCTTGGAAGCATTTGGTATATGGGGACCTACCCACAATCGTCTGTGCCCGCTTATGCTCTTCCTCCTCCCATACACTCTGTGACTCGCTGTCTATGTCCCCATTTTCAAGTGTTGGGTTGTTGCCCTTGGCTATCAACTGTTGCAGAAAGGCTAGGCTCTGATGAACATTTGGAAGCACTTGTTCTGCCAGCAAGACAGTACAGAGATGCTTGAAAATGTCCTGGCCTGACTGCAGGGACACTGAGTTTTGGTCGTGCAAAAACGTAAGTAACAAACTCTCTGAGACCTGGGTCATCCGTCCTGCGGCTGACGGTGTTGCTCACTGCTTTAATGACGTGTGCTGAGCAAAGGTGGAGTATTGTGGTGGGTTTGATTTCATCCCACCTTTTCTGCCTATTAATTATGGTGAACGTTCTTGCCAGATATGCATCCACAGTTTCTCTGTTGAATGCCAGTAGTGTGGCTTGCATTAGTGCCCAACTAAAGTCTGTTTCAACTTGATTGACACGGTGCGTTGTATATTTGGCCAATGTATGCAGAAACTGAAGTAGCCAATATGCCAGAGGTGGAACTGAATGGTTATTTGAAAGAAGTTCACAGACAGGGAGAGGGGGAGCATCTCGGCCTGCTCCAGGCAGGGTAAGGGCATAGTAAAAAACCCTTTTGTTGTCACCTGGCATCTTTCTGACAACACCTCCTGTAGCATCGAGGTACAATGCCACCTTTTTTTTCCTCCTTAGATGGTTGACCAAAATGCTTACACCTACCTCTGTGTACAAGTGTGCAGCAAATGGATTAATCTGCAGGACTTGAATGTAGCCTGGCATGTTGACATGATTGCTGTCACATTCTCTGATAATATCCTGTGTGAGTGTAAGTTCAAGAACAACATTATCGTGAAGCTGCTTGCTTTTTTTCAGTTCTGATGCAATTACCTTGAGAATGTTCTTGCTTAAGCTGTGGGATACATTGCCAGCAATTACTTCAGGCAGTGGAGTGGAGCGCAACCGACTGTAATACACCCTGCTAATGCCTTTTCTCACAGTTTTTGCTATGTGGCCTCGTTTAACATTGCTTGCTGGTCTACACCTGGTTTCACTTTTAAGGTGACGGACAAGTCCAGAGCGATGTACAGACAATTTAATGTTTTTCTGGTGTGTTGGCGGTCTTTCTGCCATTTGGATCAAAAACCTGGCCTTGCAAGTTGAAAACTTGCATACAGCATGGACAGACAAGTATGGGGCCTTTCGTTTTCTGCTACCGGGTACACGTATGTGGTGATATGTGAACTTTAGGACACAAGCTGGATGTTGTTTTACTATCTCATTGTAGAGTATATTGGTCCATGGTGTAGTTAATTTCCATTTTCCATTTTTCGGTGCTATTAATAGCCACTGGTCTTTTGTCAATGTTATATTAAATTTACTTGTCACTGGTGGTATCTTTCTGTAACGGGTTGTGTCCTCCTTGACATTCATCGTAGACTCATCAGAATGTATTGTTCGCTCTGTGTCCTCATCATCTTTCCCTTGCTCCACCTCTAAGTCCTCATCTTCCTCAGACTCCATGGCTTTCTTTTTTCTCTCTTTTACAGTTTGCTTCTCCAGCTGCTCACCATCTGAATCACTTTTTTCTGATTCTGTGCCTGTCTGTATCTCTCTGTCTTCATTTGTATTAACAAACGTTTTGATCTCTGAATCATCTTCTTTAAAGTCTGTACCTGTTTGTGTGATCTGTTCTGTTTTACTCTCCCCCTGATCCACCTCTGAATACAAGTCCTCATCTTCCTCAGACTCCATGCCTCTCTGTTTGACTTTTACAGTTTGCTTCTCCAGCTGCTCGCCATCTGAATAACTTTTTTCTGATTCTGAGCCTGTCTGTATCTCTCGGTCTTCATTTGTATTGACAAACTTTTTGATCTCTGAATCATCTTCTTCCTCTTCTTTAAAGTCTGTACCTGTTTGTGTGATCTGTTCTCTTTTACTCTCCCCCTGATCCACCTCTGAATAATTGTCTTCATCTTCCTCAGCCTCTGTGCCTATACATGTTTTTATTTCAATGTTGTCCACCTGCTCCATGCCTGTATCATCTTCTGAATCCATCCCCTGTTTTGCAGTGTCATCATTTCTTTCCTTCTCAATCAATAGCTGTTCTTTCACTTTCTCTGACTCAGTGCCTGTCTGTGTCTCGTTCTCATCGGTTTTATTCGCCTGAGCATGCTCACTGTCTCTCTCGTGGATTGCCTCCACCCTGGATTTAATGCCTTTACGGTTGTGTGTCCATATTGTGTGTAGCCACTTACGGTTTTTTGGGTTGTCTTGGCCAAAAACCTTTGAAGCCAGTCGAGACCAAACCTTGGAGCTTGATGGTATAGTATTTGGCAAAATCCCAATACCAATGAAACTATGTAACACTCTGTCTTCTCCTCCAGCAAGTGTCCAAAGGTCCCTTCTGGTACCTCCACATCCCCTCCGTTTTTTTGGCATGACTTCTTCTCTAAAGTTTAAGTACACATAGAACAATAAATGGAATACAATGATATTATTACCATTTTGTTGTCATACAATGATATTATTACAATCATTAAACTAATTGATGCTACATATGAAATTGTGGCTGGAAATTATTTTTAATTGTACAACATTTTGTAATTAACCATGGAGGGAATTCGTCTATAATACCCTGTTAACAATAAAAAGGAAACTTGTTTTGGAGAGAATAAATTTACTAACCTTACCAAAAAGGCTTTTGATGCTGAAAATGTTAATAGAATATGAAATCTGTCAATGGCTTGTTGATCTTTACATTGTTAGTTAATGTCCTACTTTCCAGGGGGCAGGGACACACATTCATACGGTTTGATAAAGTACTTTACTTTAACTGATCATTCTACTTACAATAACGTGTGTAGCTGTCCTCAATGTAGGTCATCCTGTAGGTCTCATCTCCGATTTTCCCTGCATCCACCGTCTGTTTGTTTGTTTGTGTGTGTGTGTGTGTGTGTGTGTGTGTGTGTGTGTGTGTGCGCGCGCGCAAGTCGCGTGGGGATCTGATCTGCAACCCCGCCTGCTGCAGATAGCAGACAGGATCGAAACAGCAGAAGCAACACAGTGAAAAAACGTTACAGGTTGTATTTATGTTAAAATGTACACCGGTTGGAAGCACGGTCTGCAATGTCTTACGCTAGAGTTTCGTTCGAAAATGTAAGAAGTTCGAGTCACACACAGAGAAATAATGAAATAAATTTTGCGACGTAGCTGTTCAACAAGTCGTTTCACTCCCGCCTGGTCAGTGGCTCTCAGAGTTACATAATGTCTGGCACGTGGGACGGAAAGGATTGGTTGAAGTGGCGGGAAATTAAAGATTAAATTAAACGTTTAGAAAAAAAGAATAAGCTTTGTGCATTGTGTAGGAGGGTTAGCTGAGTTCACCAAAAGTGGTTTGAAATGAATAGGTCAAAAGGTCAGGCCGCATAATAGATTTATGGCATTTTTTTACATAAAAAAAGATTTAAAAAATTAAAGGATGGGTTTTTTGAAAAAATAAGCTTTGTGCAATGTGTAGGAGGGTTAGTTGAGTTCAACAAAAGTGGTTTGATCTGAATAGGTCAAAAGGACAGGCCGCATAATAGATTTATGGCATTTTTTTACATAAAAAAAGAGTTAAAAAATTAAAGGATGGGTTTTTTGAAAAAATAAGCTTTGTGCAATGTGTAGGAGGGTTAGTTGAGTTCAACAAAAGTGGTTTGATCTGAATAGGTCAAAGGGTCAGGCCACATAATAGATTTATGGCATTTTTTTACATAAAAAAAGATTAAAAAAATTAAATGATGTTTTTTTTTTAAAAAGAAGCTTTGTGCAATGTGTAGGAGGGTTAGTTGAGTTCAACAAAAGTGGTTTGACATGAATAGGTTGAAAGGGCAAGCTGCATAATAGATTTTTCGAATGTGTCGAATATCCAACGTCCAATATAAAACCAACTTTACCACGGTTCAAGTTTACTGTCCATCTTTGTACAGATATCAGCAAGTCCAAGAATGATGTAGCAGTACAGCCCAACTTGAATATATTCCCAACCACATTGATGGGGGACAAACTGGTCTAATCTTCATCCATGGCTCCAGTATTCTGTCATGATGGACTCTACATATTGCTATGCATGTAGACATTTTCTGAAAGTTCTCATCCCTTAAACCAGATATTTAAGTCTGTAAACTGTGTGAAAGGTTGAAACTGCAGGCTAGTAAATGCTCTGGTTTTGGTCCACTTCCTGTGTTTGGGTCGGATCGCGTTCCCACCTGAACCGGGACCCCCGTTTTCAAGCGGACCAGAGTTCTGGTGTTTGATCTGCACCGAGTTCAGATTCAGGACAGTAAAGTTGTTAGTGTAAGTTAGCACACCTAAGCCCTATTCGCACGGGATAAGTATTATCTAGGGACCTCGTGTGAATTATAAATTACCCCCCCACGTCTGAGTTTCATCTGGCGCATTCGAACGGGATAAGCGAAGCCTGTGATTTTACTCGAATTTACTGACATTAAGCAACAGTAGAGACATGGGTGTGGGTAGCTCTGCTACGTGTGTTTGTGTGCAGTCAGATCTCGAGGACACACACGCACACAATCTCAACCGGGTAGTCAGTCATCGTCCGAACTGCGACCTCTCCTTTTTCTTTCTCTCACTTTTTTCTCCGGGTGGTGTCAAGCAGGGTCCGGTTAGATGGATAAAACAAAACATTTCACCAGGTTAAAATCTATTAGCTTGATTTATTTGTAACATTAACCTCTAATTATGAAGTGAGCCCCCTCGCTTGATTGTGCATTATTTTTGATAAGCTATGGCTTGGAGATGTCTTGTCGTTATCTCTAGATGTATGATACAAACAAAAAATATATTTACCGCATGCTGCTATACATGTCATCCATCGCCATCTAATCATTCTTTTTGTCTTCGCACTTGTGGTGGTTTTCATCTTTCTCTTTCTGCAAATTGTATATGATGTATAGTGACATGACCCAGCACCCAAAACACTGTCAAAACACTCCAACGCACCCTCCATTCTTCGCGAAAGATGGATAAAAAGGCGCAAAGGAAGGAAATAGGTACCTTGAAAAAACAAACAATTATTACAAATTACTGGAGGTCACCAGGTAATACTTATCCCGTGCGAATAGGGCTCTAAACAACGGAGTCTGAGTGAGACAGGAAGACAGCTGTCTCCGAGATGACGTCATCTTCTGCCTTCTGTAGAAGTGGTGAACTTACAGCTCGCAGCACTTTAATCACATATAGTGGGGAGCTTTGGACTGATAAGTAGTGTCGGCAAAATCACTTTTTATTGAGTTTCCTTTTTCCTGAAATGCTCTGCGTGAATTTAGTTTAAAAAAAAAATGTTGACCTTTTATTGTGCAGTTGTTTAGATTTATTCACAGTTTAATATAATGCTGTTTTTGCCAAACTACTCCGAGTTCATTGTGTAGCGAGGAAGGAAATGGAACAGTTTTCCAGCCGCTGCTTTGAGTTTGCCGACTGTTGTTTTAGTTGTGTGTGGATGTGAGGAAAAGGAGAGGAGACAGCAGCTCCTGAATATCTCTGCGTGCTTTGATTTGTACTGAACAGAATCCAGAGTGAGTCCAGCAGCCCCAGTGGACATCTGCTGGATTTCAGGACAAGAGAGGAATGGAGGAGGACAACCAGAACCAGGAGCAGCGGAGCAACAAGGTCCCCAGAAGACCAGCAGCAGACTGGGACTCTGATACCAGCCATGTTCAGGTCAGTGTTCAGGGGGGTATCACACAAAAGTAGAATTTATAAATCCTGGATAACTGATGAAGAGAGGCTTGACCTAGTCTAATCTGTGCAGCCTGGCTTGGTGTGTCTCACGAAGGCCAAGCCAGGCTGAGGAGGAGAGACTAGGTCGAGTCAGGCTGAGGAGGAGAGACTAGGCCGCAGTAAGACGAGTGCTTAGGGCCGTCTACAAATTACAACACCGAAAAGAGATACAACAAAAATATGTATTAATTTAATGATTAATTAAGGTAATGTTTCCAAAACTTACCTCAATTGTAACTTGTCTCCTGCTAGTTATACTACAGCACTTACTTAAAAAAAAAAAGTTAAATTAATAAATATTTTTGTTGTATGTCTTTTCGGTGTTGTAATTTGTAGACGTCCCTAAGCAGTTCTCTTACTGTGGTAGCAACAGCAGAGAGCAGAAGCCAGCAGGCAAGTGTTTTTTACATAAACTTCTGGTGTACTTACAAACTTCCCAATCCATCGTTTAATGAGTACATAACCTATTTGTACTAGTGTAGAAATTTGGTATCATTTTGGGCATTATTAGTGGGGTAACTTACGAGATACAAACCTGGATCCATTAGCCCCTGTGCTAAGCTATTCAGCTGATAACGCTAACTCTCCCAATGTTTTTGGGGGGGTTGTTTGGCTCGAGATCATGGTGCAAAGGACCCTAGGGTGAAATTACTCCGAACCATCACTTTAATGAAGATTTTGCAGTTTGTAGACCATGTAGATTGTAGTTTCTTCTACTTCTTCAAGGATCGTGCTTTCGAGGCAATATCAGGATTTGGTTTGGTGAGATATTCATTCATGTAGACGTCTGTTCCCTTCAACTTCCTTCCTTGTTTCAGTAGTGCAATTTAGTGTTTTTAGTTAACAAACCTCATTATAATGGCTGGTTTGTTGCTGTTATTTCTCTGGGGCAGAGGCTGAGAAGCCTCAATGGTGTTACAGTCCAATCAGATGCCCTCGGACTGTAGAAAGGCTGCTACTTGATGCTCCACGGAGTCAGAAACCGACCCGTCGGGCTCCCGATCGTGGTCAGTGGTCACTGTTATTGCCTGTGCATACAACTGAGGTTTTATTTTGAGCCCCGATACAATAACATAATTCATTCTTGTGTAGGCTACTGCTCTAGATCAGCCACTCTGCAGCCTGACAGTGGTAATCTCTTTAGAGAGAAAGTCAAGAGACCTCTTAATGTCGTTGATTTCCTCTATCGCTGGTTGCTTCTTCGGAGACTTTTTCACGTCTGGTTCCAGAACGGTTTAGAATAGTTTGTTCCTTTGTTCAGACACATCAACGCACATCTCACACATGCGCTTACTCAGACATTCTGGGATAGGAGATAAAACGCTTTGGCTTGTTTGCATTTCTTTAAACCAATCACAATAGTTTAGTCGGCGCTTAGCTCCGGACGCAACGACTTTGCCTCTGCTAAATAGTCTCAGGAAGGGACTTGTTTAGGTGGAACATTTTCACCTCGATAGAAGAAACGCCATCTGCATACACACACACACACACACACACACACACACAGAGGTAAGACGGAGCGAAGATACTCTAGGATAAATAGGTTTGAAATAATTTTTACAACTGAAATACATTTTTTTGTTATTACAAAGGGAAAGTACCAAAAAAAAAGGTACCGTTGGGTACCAGAACTAAATTTCAGGTTTTTGGTACCAGCACCGGTAAAAATGTGAACTGTACCCAACCCTAGCCACATGTAGGGTTGGGTACCGAAACCCGGTTCCACTATGGTACCGGTTCCTACACAAACGGTAGTATTCGGACCGGATTAGAACGTGAATTTATGTTCCTCATTTCGGTTCTGACTGAAATATTTTCCCTCCGTCGTTCCGGACAGCGGCAGACTGTTTTTTTTTTGTTTTTTTTTCTCCCCTTTCTGCTGAGTGGCGCACGTGCCCGCTCGCGGTGTGAAGCGCGTGTCCGCGCTATTCTTGGACACGCACTCTACAATCCCTGCTGATAGACGGCTTTTTGTACACACTCCGAAAAGGACGTAAAAATATCACACTTTCTTTGTAGTCTACCGTTAGCTAGCTACCGTAAATGTAGGCTACTTTTAAAATGCCATGTTTTCCCTCTGGGCTCACCAAAACGGACATAAAAGCATATTAACCATTCATTGCACGTGATCGCTAGTAAACATATTAACACTTACTCTGCTAGTTGTTCAGGACCAGACCCTGTAGCCTGGTGGTGGGGGAGTCTACCCTTTCAAACTCCTACCTTTGTGTAAAGACCTCTTGGAGACTATCTGAGAGAGGTTTCTCCTGTGCAGGACATACCATAAGTCAGGAGAGGTGTCCTATCTTGCCAGAGAAGGCAAATATGGTCATTTTTCTGCAAAAGAACTGCTAAAGTTTGAAGCTGGTTGGCATACCAACTCAATATTTATTTTGTTGTTACTTGTTAATAGTGTAACTGTTATTTGTAAAATTATTGTAGTGTGTTAGGTGACTTAGGTTTACTTTATTATATATTTAAGTACTTTAAAATGTTAAAATATTGTTAAATTTAAATAATTTTCAATAACAAAAACTCCATAAAAAGCCTTTCTTTTATGTCATTTTTCAGTTTTTCAAGAGTCGGTTTAGGAATCGGAATCGTTTTAAAAGTACCGGTTAACAAAAACATTTATTGAACACTAGTCTGCACTTGTATACTTACATTAAACATGTATAATGTAAAAACATATATTGTATACATAAACAAAACGGGTAAGAAAGAAAGAAAGAAAGAAGAAAGAAAGAAAGAAAGAAAGAAAGAAAGAAAATAAACTTAACTTTGTCAAATAAACTTTTCAATGAAAAGATAAAGTTTAGTGCACTTAGCAGCATTTATCAAACATCTGAGAACAATAAAATAAATTAACCATTTTAACAATAGTAGTGCTGACACACAGTAGCAACCAGCAGCATTTCTTTGCTTTGGTGTTGGCTGGATGAAGCGCTGCCATAAGGGGGTGGTTTTCTTTTCAGCCATCAGACTTAATGACTAAAAAAGGGGGAAAATACAAGGTTAAGTTAGTATTTTTGTATAGTATCTTCTTCAAGTCATTTTATAGATAGGTATAGATATAAAATCTAACATTTGTTTTATAAATCAGCTAATAATTCAGTGCATTGTAAGTGATACAAGGCTAAAAACGTTTCTATCATCTTCCCAAAACCGTCCTGAAACATGTATATTTTGGTTTGTTTTGTTTGTTGACAGACAAAGCCAAATGGACAAAACCTAATTATCGGCAAAGGGGAAAACAACTTTAGGCCATATGGTCAAAATTAAATGATTTAATAATAATGTAATAACTATAACTTATAACAATAATGTATTTCACTAGTAAATTGCTGTTGAACGACAAAAACAACCACCATGGCAAAGGGTATTTTACAACAACTTTGAATGCCCCACGCGACCGTCTGTGTTGTTCTTCAGACAAGTAGACAACGGCAGCTGCACACTGCTTAACATACTGCTGTTAGATCATATACAGTGAAATAAATCACACTTTACACCGTTTAGCTGTCAGCATTTTAATTGTGTTTAATCCATCTGCTAGCTAACGGTAGGCTAACATTAGCTGCTGACGAGTGTAATGTTAACTAGCGTCACATGCTGCGATGTTTCTGTTATTCTAACATTCGTTTTCGAGCATCAGAGCTATAGTTGCTATTCGGTCCGGTAGATATGGGTCGTTAAGGCACAGGTGCCATATTAGCAGCGGGTCTACTCTGTACCAACCCTAGCAACACGCAGCAAAGCCAGTCCTTAACTAGCCTATGGTGTGGTGGTCTCTTTTAACTACAACTTCTTTCTCTGCATTGAGTTGACAACCCTCTCAAATATAGACACACAAACAGAACAAATAATAAAAGTCTCAGATCCACTGTCTGTGATTGCAAAACTCTAGCTTAATTATTGTGACATGACAGCATGACATGACAGCTATTAATATCCAAAGTAGCCGAACGTCATGTCGCCTATTCATGTTTTTTTCTCGAAGTTGGCAGTAACATGTCATACGTTTTTCATTAAATATATAGGACTTTAAGAATTTAATCCTTACCATTTTCTCCCAGGAACAGCTCCTTCCTTAGGCACTGGGCGAGGTCTGCTCACTCTGCTGGTAATTGACTCTAGGGGCAGCGTGCGTCGAACACGTGTTCCACAACAACAACAACACCAGGCTGCACGCAGATGCGCCTGCCTATTAATCGGCTTGATATTGGCCGATGCCGATTATGTTCAAAATGCCAAAAAATCGGCCTACCGATTAATCGGTCGACCTCTACTCGCTAGCTCAAAGTTTGTTGTTGTTTCCCGAAACGAACTTAGTTTTGCAAGGCGAGGACCATCTGGAAATTTCTGGTAAATGAACTGTCGTTGATTGAGGCTACTGTGCATGTAGCTTGTAGCTCCAGTTAATGACTTTTGTGGCTTACATTTTAGTAGTTATTTCAGTTGTAATGCAGGAGATACTTCACACTCTGAAGTCCTATGGATTGGTCACCTCATCATACCTTGCATTTTCTCCATTCAAACAGAACATTTGAATATAGTTAAACATGGTAAATTATAATTCACTCACACCTCCCATTAGTTCTTCTAACCCTTGTATCATTATCTCTGCATGTTTCCCCCTTGGGTCTACCAAAGGAGCCCTCAGCAGACGTCAAGCTGGCAACCGTAGCAAGAAAGAAGGGCAAGAAGGCAGAGGAGGAGGAGCAGCCTGCACCACCTGCTGCAGCAGTGAAGGAGGAGGAGGAAGAGGAGGAGTATGTGGTGGAGAAGGTGTTGGACCGAAGAGTGTTGAAGGGAAGAAAGAGTTTCTGCTGAAATGGAAGGGGTTCTCAGAGTAAGTATGAGTCTATAATATTAGTGCTTGTTCTTGGTTATATATATATATATATATATATATATATATATATATATATATATATATATATATATATATATATATATATATATATTATATATATAGAGAGAGAGAGAGAGAGAGAGACTAAGTTGCAGACCATCAAATAACCTTACAAAATGGCAATAGAAAAAAGGAACAATATGAATTAGCAATTAGAGTGAGAATGTATTGCCTAAAAACAAAGCCTGAGGAGATTTTCTTCTGTCTGCACTCACCTTTCCAGTGAGGATAACACATGGGAGCCGCAAGACAACCTGGACTGCTCTGACCTTATCACAGAGTACATGCAGAAACAGGAGGAGGAGGAGAAGAAGGAGGGCAAGAGGAAAGTTGTCAGTGAGGCCTCGGGAGACTCCGAGGAGCGAGGGAGCAAGAGGAAGAAGGAGGAGGTGAGTGAAGGAAAGAGGTTACTTCAGACTGAAGAGTCCCAGAAATCTAATCTCAATATTAATGAATGCACACAGAGGGTTTCACAAATGTCTTTTAGGATTTATATATAAATGACTCGACATTGCGACATGTAAAATAGTACGGGTGCAATGGATCACTAAAGTCACGGTTCGGTTTGGATCACGATTTTGAGTCACAGATCGGATACATTTTTTGGATCAGCGCAATACATGCTGGCCATTTAAGTACAGTAGGCTACCAAAAATAGTATAAAACACATTATACTAAATGTGGCTCTGATACAGGTTCTATCTGAACTCCTTGTCTTTACTTAATTAAAACCTGTCAATCAACATGCTACAGCTTCAGTCTCTAGAGAATTGGAGTTTGTCAATTGTTAAGTACAGTATCAAAAACAGAATGATTTCTTAGCATACTCTTTAACTGCTTGTCTTTTATAGAATTAACATTCAACTGGCCATTCAAGTAGGTTACCAAAAATAGAAGTTTAACGCACTGCGCTGAATATGGCACTGAATATGGCTTTAAATAGGCTAATTGAAACATCTTTCGGACCTCTTGCCTTGTACGGCTTCATCATATTGCACTTTGTGGTGACGTTTGAAGTGCTGGTAAAGATTTGTGGTGTTACCTTGCGGTGCTGCAACGAGGGCAAAGCATGCCTTGCAAATCACATCAGACTGACCCTCGTCATCTTGCTTGAATCCAAAATACTTCCACAGCAACGAATGTGAGCATTTTTTCGGAACGTGTTTGGTTTGACACTGAGTGGTTGGCTGATTCTCATCACTAGTACCTGGGTTTTCATCGATATCCATTTGGTTTATTTCCGAACTTCCGCGCTCGCTCGACAAGTGAAACACGTGACTAAAAAGGCGCTTTGTCATTGGCTGAGGGTGAAGCACTGAACTTCCAGAGCTGTCCTAAAAAAAGGCCGAAAATGCCCCCAAACTATTCAAAGACATTTCAAAATTAAATTGTGAACAGGGTGAATTGAGGTCACGATTTTATGATTTATCGTGCAGGCCTACTCCTCAGCCTGTCGTGAAACACAGAATGCCAGGATGCTCTGATCAGACTAGCTCAAGCCTGGCTTTATCGGTTATCCTGGATTTATAAATTCTATTGTTGTGCAATACCAGTTTAACAAAACAGTGATTTCATGTAATTCTGAGCCATTTGGTTACTTTTAGGGATGTAACGATTACTGGTGTAACGGTAAACCACGGTAAAAATGTTGACCGTAACGATTACATCTGAGTAAGACTGCACAATTAATCAAATTTTAATCACGATCACGATTTTGGCTTCTCACGATCAAATTTGTACGATCGAGCGATATTTAAAATGCGTCATTCCGTTCATAGAACGCTCCGTAGCTCTCCATAAACAACTCTCTGATCACGTGCCTCCATGAGCCAATCAGAGTTGTTCCCTGCACCGCGCAGCTTAGTTTCTAGATGTAGACAGTCACAGAGGACAGAGTAACGTGAAGAAAATTCAGTCATCATAAGCTGGTTACGATGTTTACCAGTTTACCAGTAAACGCAACATTTTGTCACGTCTGTTTTGTTTTTCAGACAACAGCAGTGACAGTGCTAGTTTGTGTCTGTTAGCTCATAGCTTTAGCAGCAGACTGTTTGACGTCCCGCAGGTGAAATACAGTCACACTACACCGTTAAGCTGTCAGTATTTTAGCCGTGTTTAATCCAGTTACTACTGTAGCTAACGGTAGGCTAAGGTTACCTGCTGCGTAACGTGTTATTAGTGTTTACTAGAGTGACATGCAGCGTTGTTTATGCTGCCTCTAACGTGCGTTTCGGAGCATCAAAGCGTAACGCAGATATGGAAGTGGCCGTGTAATGAGCCACCAAAATCTGAGTTACTATTTCGTCCGGTAGATACCGGGCACCGCATGCGCCGTTGACGTAAACAGGAAATTGCGATGCCTGTATCTTTTGCTCTACGGCAAATGCTTATGTGTGGAAAGTGGTCGCACAACAGCTGAAATGGCATACTTCTTCACAGTATCCTTCAATAAAGGAGGAATATAGCACAATATGGATGCACAATATGGATGTATTAGCAGGAATGTAGCACCATAGGGATGTGAAAGCAGTTATAATTAGCCTATGTGACTATAACATTTGTTTTGGTTAAAATCAACAAATAAATGTGATAATTAATTGTGATCTCAGTACTGATCAAAAATAATCAGGATTATTATTTTGGCCATAATCGCGCAGCCCTACATCCGAGGCGCCTGAAGTTGCCGCTCAGGCGCAGTGCGCTCAGACAGGAGAAGGAAACATAATGTAGCAGCATGTTAACAGACTTTTTTCTTTATCATTCCTACCTGTTTTCAGACTTGTTGAAGTGATGTGTGTAGCCCAAAACGTAAGTTAAAACTATTCTCCAGCTTGGTAAACTGTCATGGAGTTTACTGTCTCGTTATCTTCAGTAAGTGTTCTGATACGATGTGGAAGTTTTGCCCGTGTTACGACGAAGGTTATAATCGTTAACGAAAACGAAGGAAATAATGAAAACTAGGTGGGAAACGTAACTGAACTGAAATAAAAATAAAAACAAGGCATTACAAAAAAACGATAACTTAACTAAAACTGTAATGTCTGTTTGCAAAATTAACTAAAATGAAATTAAACTTAACAAGGTAAAGGAGAACGCAAAGCCCCCTTTCCCCGAAACAGAAGCTAACCCCGGTATCGTTACGGGCATGGATACATGGGTACAGGGCCAGGCAGCATGACAGAGACAACAGCAGGACAGAGAACACTACAGGAAGGCTTTCATCGTCATTTGACCCGATAGCTCCTGGTTAGTAAATACGCAGGAACACCAAAAGTGGGAGGAAGCGTGGGTCAGTATGTGTATTGATACTGGAATTTCTACTAAACTGTGGGAGTCGATTGACTTCAAAAAGTTTGCCACTTTACACGAACCAAAGTTCAAAGTGAATCCAAAGTTGAGTTATTACACAATACTTTTTCTGATCTTTTTGAATCCCCTGACAAATAACCCATATTACAAAAAAGACTAAAACTAATAAAAACTAAACTAAAACTAAGCATTTTCAAAAAATAAAAACTAAACTAGCAAACCTGCTTTAAAAACTAATTAAAACTAAACTGAATTAGAAAACAAAATTAGCTATAGCTACTATATGCTTATGAATGTGCATTATTATTTGCTTATATTTCAGAACCACATCCAACTTCACATGTTATGTCAAATACAACTTTATAGTTAACTTCATGTTGGAGTTGTAAATAAATCTTCCTGGATCTTAAAGTCAGACATCTCTGGTTCATGTTCTTACCAGGCCCCCTACAGCGGGCCGGTGTTTCAGCAGCCAGTTTTAAATTTTTACAAGCCTATTGCCTATATTTTTGTAATATAATAAACACTGTTGCACTTTTTGAAACTATTTCAGCTTGTGTAGACCTATCAGTGCTTTCTGTACATATTGAACACGCTTTTAAAAATACCGCGATAATACCGAACACCGTGATAATTTTGGTCACTATAACCGTGAGGTTAAATTTTCATACCGTTACATCCCTAGTTACTTGTCAACAATCCATTTCTGTGGGCGCCCAGATAGCTCAGTTGGTAGAGCGGGCGCCCATGTATAGAGGATTGCTCCTCGACGCAGCGGTCGCGGGTTCGACTCCGACCTGTGGCCCTTTGCTGCATGTCATCCCCCCCTCTCTCTCCCCCTTTCACGTCTTCAGCTGTCCTGTCGATTAAAGGCCTAAAATGCCCTAAAAAGTCATCTTTAAAAAACAATCCATTTCTGTAAGCCTGGGGGGGTTACCTAACACTATTTAACATTTTTTAAATGAAATTCTTTTGCTATTTTTACACATGTCCACACTACTGAGGTTAGAAGCAGAGTTTCCCATACATTCTACTTGAGCGCTCCTGCCAGTAGGGCTGTTAAAATTGCTCGAAAATGACGTTTGAATATTCCCTATATTGTATAGGTAGTCTATTTAAGTTTAAACATATTTGACAACTTATTACCTACACAAAAACAAGTAAATCAAATGATGACCAAGACCGCAGACCTCACGCTCGCTAGCTCACTTGAGCACTTTCTCTCTCTCTCGCCCTCACGCTCTCTGCGCAATGTGCGGCTGTGCGGCATAACGGTTTAAAATGAACAACAATAAACACATTTTGAGTGCTGATCAAGAGTTTTGTGCAAGCAATTTAAGGTCGACTATTGTCCCAAATATAGCAGGCTTCATTCAGTGATTGAAACAAATATTATTAACATTAATTGAAGTTTCACAGTAGCCTATATAGAACCGACATTGAACGCTCCGAGCGAGCTGTGCTGTGGTAAACATGGAACCTTTGTTGATCTGAAATGAAGACAGATTCAGCAACTGCATGGCCTATTTCTCGCTTAAAATGTTTTCAGAAACACGTTTCCGTGAACTACTTTTGTAAAATACGAGATAGTATTCTCAACGAGCTGCCATGATACTCTGTTGAAATTCTCGAGTAGCCACACCCACGTCACGCGTTCATCCAATCAGCTGCCGATCAGGGGCGTGGAGCTGTATGGCTGTATGACGTTGCGACACCACGCTTCAGTCGTGTCGGACGTATGGATCTGTACCGTCAGGCACGCTTGCGCGCCCACTCAAAAAGCAGACAGCCAGACAACCTACTGCGAGCGTTTTTTTTTTTTTATTTGAATATTAATTTTCACCTTCGAAATTCGTTTTTTAAAAACTATTTGAATATAGGTATAAAGGTATGCCTTATTTGGTAGACCTATTCAAAACAAGCACATCCTACCAGCCATTACGGCCCATTAACAGATTGTTTTGCCCACATATTCTAACAGCCAGCCATTACTGACACATTGTTTCGCGATCTGACAGCAATTCAATTCAATTCAATTTTATTTATAGTATCAAATCATAACAAAAGTTATCTCGAGACACTTTACAGATAGAGTAGGTCTAGACCACACTCTGTAATTTCCAAAACCCCAACAATTACAGTAATTCCATCAAGAGCAAGCATTAGCAGTGGCTATCGCGACAGTGGCAAGGAAAAACTCCCTTTTAGGAAGAAACCTCGGCAGACCCAGACTCTTGGTGGCGCGTTGTCTGCGGGGCCGGTTGGGGGTGTGATGAACAGTGGCGTAATAGTCACATTAAAGGTCACAGTGACGTCGAAGGTTATCGTGGAAGTTCATGTCATTGCAGGGCACATCGTGTCATACTGAGTAGTGCTGTCCCCTATACGGATCCAGACTACTCTGTGCATAGGAACATCACAGCAGGCGTTGGCGGGATGTAGCGTTGGCGCTGCAGAGCATGGGTGGATTGCGCGGATGCAGTAGGATGCAGCAGGATGCGGCCGGGATTTGCAGAGAATCACAGAGCATAGCTCTGCGAAGAAGAAACATAAGGACTCCGGGGAGTAAACTCCCCAGAGCTAGATTAGTAACAAGCAATTCTGGGACAGGATGCATACAGAAGTAACAATTACCAAGAACAAGGCACTTTGAGATGTAAATCGAACACTTCCAGATGCAGGGCTATATCCCCAACAATCAAAACATGTAGCCTAGGGTAAATTAGAACTCGCCATTATGGGCTATCTGGCTGGCTACAGTTTATCTGGCTGCAGACTTTTTTAGGTTGTTCGCCAAAAAGACAAGATGATTCACATTTTCTGGCTCTAGAGAAGAGCGTTGCTTTGTGACTATGTTCCCCGCGGTGGAAAACACTTGTTCCGCCCTTATGGATGTCCCGCATATTGCCAGGTAGCCGCGTGCCAGCTGGGCGAGATGAGGGTACTTGGGGCTTCTCTCCTTCCACCAGGACAGCAGGTTGCTGTCAGACAGGGGTGGGGGCTCACTGTTGTATGCCATCATCTCTCTTTGGAGAGAGGCTTGACCTAGTCTAATCTGTGCAGCCTGGCTTGCTGCGTTTCACGAAGGCCAAGTCAGGCTGAGGAGGAGAGACTAGGTCGAGTCAGGCTGAGGAGGAGAGACTAGGTCGAGCCAGGCTGAGGAGGAGAGACTAGGTCGAGTCAGGCTTAAGTATTTTGGATAGATGCGCGTTAACAGCTTTCCTTAACAGACCGCGAGGTCCATCACAGATTTACTGATGCTAAAATGGAGAATACACATTGTTCATACTTCATAAAGAGTGAGCAGCAGCTTCTTGTGGAAGTATGATAATGTGAAACACATTATTTGTAAAGAAGAAACACAGCCGCTGTAATGAAACAGTGAGAGAAAGCGAGGCAGCCTAAAAATATACATTTACTGACCACTGCTCTGAACTGAAACCGTCATAATCATACCATTCAAGGATTAGATTACTCATCATTTGCACAAATTAACAGTTGTACTCTTTGCCTTAAAAGTGAGCAGAAGATAATGTTAATCAGGAAATTTACCATGAAGATCAATTTTCTAGAACGCTAGAATATGATGCATAAATATCTCTTTCACTCTGTTTCTCTCTCTCTCTCATGGGCTAAATATAAATTTCCTAAGTCATATTAAGTTGCACTGCTCGCTTTTAATGCAAAGTGTACAACTGTTCGTTTTTGCAAATGACAGTGACTCATTGAATGGTTTCAGTTAAGAGCAGTAGTTCATAAATGTATATTTTTAGATATATCATTCAGTCTGTCCACTATTATCTGTCACCCTTTTTCTCACTGTTTTTTGTATTATAGAGTTTCCTTCTCTACATATTATATGCTTTGCTCCCTTGTATATATGGACATAGAACAGAAAGACACTGAAGACATTGAAATTTCTAGATAGTTTCTAGATCTATAAAGATAATTAAGTG
Organism: Perca fluviatilis; assembly: GCF_010015445.1. Classification (NCBI taxonomy): domain Eukaryota; kingdom Metazoa; phylum Chordata; class Actinopteri; order Perciformes; family Percidae; genus Perca; species Perca fluviatilis. The sequence goes on along the minus strand of NC_053113.1, from coordinate 1,000,920 downwards.
ATAAATATAATGCACACTGTAAACATGAATGTAACAGAGTATATTCATCAGTTATTTCCCCTCCAGCTGTGAACACGCATCTATCCAAATTACTTCAGCCTGACTCGACCTAGTCTCTCCTCCTCAGCTTGACTCGACCTAGTCTCTCCTCCCCTTAAATCCACCAGCCATTTTCATATTATACCAACATTTGCAGCATTCTGAGCATTTTTGGTAAGGTTACTAGGACGACTCAGCCCAGAGTAATTTTATTCTCTCCAAAATAAGTTTCCTTTTCATTTTTAAAGAACAAAAAAACAGCTTTCACTGTCTCTTGCATCTTCATTGCAACAAAAATACAAAAGGCATCGCAACTTTTATCACAATTCTTTACCCGCAAAATCAGGCTTTTTGGACTGCAACAATCTCAAAATAGGCCACAAAATCCTGGAGGGACTGTTTAATGCTATGTTTCTGAGAGATGAGTCAATATTTTTTCTGTTCATTAAACATGTAGGTCAACAATTACTGTAGATTATGATTGACCAAACACAATTTAAATCTCGCAGGCTTTTTTTCACATCTTTTTTATTTGCCAATATTAATAAAATATGTATTAATAATCAAAAATAATGTATTGAAGCAATTCAAAATATGCTAGTGCACTCTTTTTATAAATTTGAATTCTGGAAAAAATGGCTGGTAAAAAATAGAAATGCCTTGTAAAATTGGCCAAAAAAGTGAATTGCTTCACATGTCCAGGCTACCTCATCACACGTTCTGCACTGTGTGTAAAACAGACTTCGATATCGGTCACGAAGGGGCAACAGGTAACGAACACAGTCCCACTCTCAAATACTAAGTTGGGTATAGCTGCACCCTGGAGACCTCCCGTCTCATGCATCCCATGCTCACTAACTTAACCGTGACTTCATTTAGAAAATAATTCACAATTTTGTAGGCTATTCTGAACATCTGAATTTACCGTTGTATTCTGAACATCTGAATTTATCATTGGACATGCCCAGGCATAAGACGGGAGGAGCATGAGACAGGAGGTCTCCAGGCTGCAGTCAACGCTCTTGCAAATACTCCCCGCCCACCCCCCGAAACATAATTATTTTAAAAATAAAAGGATGATATGAAATTGTTTTTTCATAATGTCAATAGGCTAGCCTATCACACCCGCCATCCTTCCTATTAGTTGGGGGCAGTTAGAAAAGTGGTGGAATGGCTAGACAGATCAGGTGCTGATTAACGTAAGATAAAGGTAATAGGCTATTCTTTTTTTAGCCTAATTGAATTTATGAACATAAATAATGACTTTGACATCATAACAGGGAGTCCAGCTGTGACGATCTCAGTTAATGATGCATAGCACACAAGAGGGCTATTTGCTAGGCCAATGTGATGGCAACTGACATAATGCAGTGTCAGCCATGTCAACCTTTTAAAAGCCTATCTGAAAATATCTGACCCATGTTATTTGTGTCTCTGCCAGGCTTCAATCTTGTGCTTTTTTAGTTTTAGTTTACTTTTTTAGGCCTATTTAAAGTTGTTTTATGAGTAAATCATTACTTGGACTACTTAATTTCCCTTCAGTAATCAGAAGGCTATGTGTTAACCTGGTCTGACTCTCATCTTTAACACAGAAGTACTTAAGCTCACTCTGCCTCCTATTGGTTAGACTAACAAAAATATATGGGCACAAAATATTGCACAGGATATAAGAAAACATTTGTGTAGTTTCACTACACCTACAGCCATTCATCCACTCCATTCCTATACACAGTAATACAAATTTATTGTAATACAGGTACTCGTCAACTTTCTTCAAGGTTGGCAGGTCTGCACCTAGTCAGCCTCAGCCTGACTCAGCCTAGTCTCTCCTCCTCAGCCTGACTCGACCTAGTCTCTCCTCCTCAGCCTGACTCGACCTAGTTACTCGGGCTTCGTGAAATGCACCAAGCCAGGCTGCACAGATAAGATTAGGTCAAGCCTTGCTTTATGTGGTGGAATGGTTAGAAAACTAGGTTTTATCAGCTACTGATGCACCAAGACTAGGTCAAGCCTTGCTTTATCTGTTATCCTGGATTTATAAATTCTGCTTTTGTGAAACAGCCCCCTGGCCTGACTTGTTGCACAATCAAAACGTTGTTCTAAACTTGCCATTTTCAGCGTGTAGCTCGCTAGCTCAAAGTTTGTCGTTTCCCGAAACGAACTGAGTTTTGCAAGGCGAGGAACATCTGGCGAATTTTCTGGTAAATGATTGATTGATGATTGAGGCTGAAGTCTTATGGATTGGTCACCTCAAGCCCTTGCATTTTCTCCATTCAAACGGAACATTTGAATATAGTTAAACATGGTGAACTATAATTAACTCCCACCTCCCATTAGTTCTTCTAACCCTTGTATCATTATCTCTGCATGTTTCCCCCTTGGGTCTACCAAAGGAGCCCTCAGCAGACGTCAAGCTGGCAACCGGAGCAGGAAAGAAGGGCATAAAGGTTGAGGAGGAGGAGCAGCCTGCAGCACCTCCTGCAGCTGCAGCAGTGAAGGAGGAGGAAGAGGAGGAGTATGTGGTGGAGAAGGTTTTGGACCGCAGGATGGTGAACGGAAGAGTAGAGTTTCTGCTGAAATGGAAGGGGTTCTCAGAGTAAGTATGAGTCTATAATATTAATACTTGTTGCTCTCTCTATATAGTATCTTGTTCATTTAAAAATTGCAGATAATCTACAGCATAAATTTTGGCATTGTATCATGCCCTCAAAGTTGAAAGTCTTTTGACACGAAGTTGCAGACCCGTAAATAACCTTACAAAATGGCAATAGAAAAAAGGAATAATACAAATTAGCAATTAGAGTGAGAATGTATTGCCTAAAAACAAAGCCTGAGGAGATTTTCTTCTGTCTGCACTCACCTTTCCAGTGAGGATAACACATGGGAGCCGCAAGACAACCTGGACGTCGACCTTCTCAGCGAGTACATGCAGAAACACAAGGAGAAGGAGGAGAAGAAGGAGGGCAAGAGGAAAGTTGTCAGTGAGGCCTCGGGAGACTCAGAGCAGCGAGGGAGCAAGAGGAAGAAGGAGAAGGTGAGCAAAGGAAAGCGGTTACTCCAGACTGAAGAGTCCCAGAAATCTAATCTCAATATTAATGAATGTTAATAGAGCGCAAAAAGGGAGGAATTTAAATGATTTATTAAAAATGTAATAATAACTAGGGCTGTCAAACGATGACATTTTTTTAATTGCTAAATTAATCGCATGTTTTATCACATGATTAAAATTCTATTATTTTGCATTTCAGAACTGTTTTTAAGTACATATTAACAATGAAAGGCAATTCATCACAGTGTATCTTGATTGGGAATCAAATGAATGTAAAGAAAGTTACTTTATGAACTTGACTTTAAGATTTGTATTTGTTTATTATTTATTTACTGTAAACAAAAGAACAATGTGTGAATCTGTCATTATTGCACAATTCCTCCAAGTACCTAACTAAAAAACAAAAAATCCTTATCCTTACCAGAGTCAATATAGTGTGCAGTAACTTCTAAATCATTTTGATTACTCACTGACATCCAGTGATCACCGGTTAATGAGACAGCGTTTGCACTTTGCAGCAGTTCCATTTGGGCTGTTTTCTCCATGTCATACAGTGTGTCGAGCTCGACAGCAATGTATAAGACCCGAGTCTTCTACGATGCTGACAGGTCTGCAGTTAGTTGCCACCCATTTCGCAAGAGCTGTAGTACATTTTTGGGATTTGGTTTCATCAACAGGTCGGCGAGTAGCACTCTCCAAAATAGTGCTTTGCCTAAGCCTGCTAGCATCAACCTGAGTCACGTTAACTGTACTATGCTTAGCTCGTAGGTGGTAGCTCAAGCTTGACTTGCTTGCTTCGGTGATATTTTAATTTGGCTTTACACAATGTGCATGTTGCTTTCAAAGCCGAATGAAGTGTAAAATACATTTATAAATGGCGACATGCGAAAAAAAAAAACGTAACGTGTTATGCTCGGCCCTTAATCGCATTGCGTTAATGCTGACAGCCCTAATAATAACATAACAATAATAACTTAATTCACCAGTAATTTGCTGTTAAACGACAAAAACAGATGAGAAAAGGGTATATTACAATAACTTTGAATGCACCACAAAGTTTACCCATTTCATGTTAACGCAACGTTTACGATATATTGTGCAGCTCTAGCTACAAGTGTTATTTTATACAAATAATTTGTAGCCTAATCCTTGAATGGTATGATTATGATGGTTTCAGTTCAGAGCAGTGGTCAGTAAATGTATATTTTTAAGCTGCTTACACATTCAGTCGGTCTGTGATCGTCTGCCACGCTTTCTCTCGCTGTTTCATTACAGCGGCCGTGTTTCTTCTTTACAAATAATGTGTTTCACGTTATCATACTTACACAAGAAGCTGCTGCTCACTCTGGATAAAGTATGAACAATGCATAGTCTCCATTTTAGCATCAGTAAATCTGTGATCGAACCTTGCGGTCTGGTAAGGAAAGCCGTGAACGCGCATCTATCCGAAATACATCAGCCTGACTCGACCTAGTCTCTCCTCCTCAGCCTGACTCGACCTAGTCTCTCCTCCTCAGCCTGACTCGACCTAGTCTCTCCTCCTCAGCCTGACTTGACCTAGTCTCTCCTCTTCAGTCTGACTCGACCTAGTCTCTCCTCCTCAGCCTGACTCGACCTAGTCTCTCCTCAGCCTGACTTTGCCGTCGTGAAACACAGAATGCCAGGATGCTCTGATCAGACTAGGTCAAGCCTCGCTTTATCACTTATCCTGGATTCATAAATTCTACTGTTATACCACTTTAACAGCACATTGATTTCATGTAATTCTGAGCCATTTGGTTACTTGTCAACAATCCATTTTGGTAAGCCTGGTGGGTTACCTAACACTATTTAACATTTTTAAAATGAAAATCTGTTGCTATGTTTACACCTCACGTCCATACTACTGAGGTTATAAGCAGAGTTTCCCATACATTGGTTCTACTTGGACTAAATTGAGACCCCCCCAGGTAGATAAATTCCAAATTAAATTTTCTTTCCAACCAACGGTGAATTTTTTACAGCTCACACGGACCAGCTGCCTCCAGCCCCTCCCCCTCGCAAAGTTGTGTGCCGCATGCGTGACAGCGTCAACGTGTCACTTGCTCAGAGAGGCTATCATTACGTTAGTAGTAGCATGCTGCTGGTGGTCTTGCAATGGGATTAACTGTACTAATGAAACCGTAGAAACAACAGGGCCATGCTGCTGTGAAAGCTCCCTGAACATCATTTATCAGAGTCTGGTTGTTACCCCTCTCCACGGCAGGCTCCTCCGCTTCATGTCTTTATAACTGAGCTAGCTAACCGATAATCAGAGCTAATTGTTGCTAACCAAGCCTTCAGTTCTCCGTGCCTGTATCCATTAACTGTATTTATGGACCCAAAACCCTTAATTTTATTAAATTGGTTGTAAAAGTTTTAAACTACAACTCAGAGTTGTTTGAATGACAGAAATCTGCTCAGATGAGATCTTAATGATTGCAACAGGACATGTATAGTACAGAACAGTAGGCTATGTTTAGGAACCCCAAAACACAGATTAATACACTTCAAAAAATGAACAAAGATCTATCAAACAAAATGAACAATAATTTACTTTAGATATTCCTAGTCTTATGTGATTTAACAGGAGTTAATCGGAAACAGTGTTGAGATTAATATGTAATTTTCTGTATGGAGTATAGTATTATGGGTATTTTATCTGCTGAACCGTTAACATTTGGCAAAAAAAATGTGATGTAATTGTCAAAGCACATCATGGCTACACTTTTTTTGTCATTTATTTAAAATTTAACAAGCAATTTGTTGTTTTTTGCAAAATACTGAAAGCAGCAGAACTGAGTAGGCTACATTTAAATATCTATCACAATTTATATCATCGCGATATTCAACAACGTTACGACATATCACATATTTTCCTCATATGGTGCAGTCCTAATAACTATCCTTAAATTGTGTCAGATGCCGCATAGTATCGCAGTATTTTCATCTGTATCTGTATCATTTTTTAGTCTACTGTAATTTGTTTAATATGTGAATAGTTTCTTCTTTCTAAATGATCTGATAATGTTGTGTAGTCATTGCTTTCACCTACATTTGACTAGTTTATAATTGAACCCATTATTACTAAACCTAGCCATCACGCACCGCGCCATCACATCCTGCGCCACACACCACCACCAGTAAATTCTCAACCTGTGGGAAACACTGAGAAGAGCCTGATGGCTTCCATAGTAACATGTCTGCAACCAGAGGAACTGTACCTTTATTTTGACATCAAATTAATGTATGTATTTCAAAAGGTTTGAATGGGATTTAAAGGATGAAAAATACCCAGAATGTATGAAAGGTTTGTGTTATTTTAAAGTTACCATGGAATTTCTAACTGAAAGTAAAACTGAAGAGAGTGTGCAAATGTTTGTTTTGTTTTGCCAGTCATTTGAATGGGGAAACTAGCCTGACAAATGTAGAATATTCTGAACTTATAAAAGTTATGAAAAGTACATTTGCTTCCATAATAACATGTCTACAACCGGCATATATTTAACTTCATTTTGTCATACCTTATTGTATGAAGAGTGAAAATTGTGAGTGAGAGCAAGTCCAGGGTTTAAAGAAGGTTTTTCACTAACTCTCACTTTCTGTCTTTGTCTGTTGACATAGAAACGGAGAGGAGGAGAGGGACCCAAACGTCACCACTGTCAATACTGTGACAAATCCTTCACAACATCTGGATATTTAAAGATTCATCAGAGAGTTCACACTGGAGACAATCTACACAGCTGTGATCAATGTGGGGCAGCTTTCACACTAAAGAGTAACCTAAAAATACATCAACGCATTCACACTGAAGAAAAGCCTTACAGCTGTGATCTATGTGGTAAAACCTTTTCTCAGAGTAGTCACCTTAAATATCACGAGCGTGTTCACACTGGAGAGAAGCCGTACTGGTGTGATCAATGTGGTAAAACTTTTTCTCAGAGTAGTGGCCTTAAATATCACCAGCATGTTCACACTGGAGAGAAGCCTTACAGGTGTGATCAATGTGGTAAAACTTTTTCTCAGAGTAGTAACCTTAAAAAACACCAGCTCATTCACACTGCCTCGTTGTGAACATGTTTCCGAGCCAAACTGTTTCCTCCTGCCTCCTCCTCATGCCCTGATAGCTGTGTTGTTATTTTCTGATCTTCTCTCCACATTGAAGGCTGACCAGCAGTAACTTTATCTTCTGAACAGCATGTATGTTATCCTGGCTAGGACTACACATTACACTCCCTCCCTTTTGAAGGGATTTATTCCACTCAAAATTAGTTTGTTTTCCTGTAATAAAATATTCTGAGTTTAGGTTTCAGCTGCTAGTGCTTTTTAACTAATGCTGCTGTGAAGAAGTATTTGTTGTTCTTAATTAATCACCTTGTAAATACCATTTACAAAAATCCCCATCGCTGTTTACTAAGCTGTCAAATTGCTGAAATATTCAGTTTATTGTCACTTAAAAATGACTTTAACAGTTAATGTATTTAAACTGTGTCTGTACCGCCGCCATCTTGGGACAGACAACTAATCTTAAAGGAACACGCCGACTTATTGGGAATTTAGCTTATTCACCATAACCCCCAGAGTAAGACAAGTCGATACATACCCTTCTCATCTCCGTGCGTGCTGTAACGCTGTCTGACGGTTCCAGCATTCGCTTAGCCCAGCACAGATCCTGCAGGTAACTGGTTCCAACTAGCCTACTGTCCGGATCAGACAAAAGTGACAAAATTAACGCGTAACATGTAAACCTATTTACATGTTGTGATTTGTAATCACAGGCGTGTACAAAAACCAACGTAACATGAGACACAGCCCGTCTTCTAACAGTTAAACAAACGCGAACCATATCCCCAAATGCCAATGACCAAACAACCATACCCAACCGAAACATATACACACACACAGACAAAGAGAAGAGACACACAACAGACAGAAGACAGACAAGAGAAGAGAGAGAGAGACAAAGACAACAGAGAAAGAGAACAAAGAGAGAGAAAAGAAGAAGAAGAGAAGAAGAAAGACAAGAACAACAGAGAGAAAAGAGAGAGAGAGAGAGAGAGACAGACAGAGAGAGAGAGAGAGAGAGAAGAGACAAACAACAGAGACAACAGAGCAGAGAGAGGAGAGAGAGAAAGACAGAGGAGACAGAGAGGAGAAGAAAAGAGAGAGACAGGAAAGGAGGAAAGAGACAGAAAGAGGAGAGAGAGGAGGAGCAGGAGAGGAGAGAGAAGAAAGAGAGGAGAAGAAAGAGAGAGAGAGAGGAGAGCCGAGCAATGAGAGAGGATGGATGGAGAAGGAATAGTGGATGGAAAGGATGGACAGAGACAGGAAAGAATGGAAGGAGGAGGAAAGGGAAGAAGGAAAGGAAAGGAAAGGAAAGACAAAAAATGAAAGGAAAGAAGGAAGAGGATATATAGGAGGAAAGGAAATGAAAGGAGAGAATATAGTAGGAAAGAAAGAAAGAGAGAAGGGGAAATATAAAATGGAATGGAAAGAGATGGAAAGTGGAAGGAGAGGAAGGTGGAGGGAATGACGGAAGGAGAATAGTTAAAGAAAGAAGGAGGGAAAAAAAATGGTAAAGGAGAAGAGAAAAGGGGAGAGCAGCCCGGCCCCGGCGCCCCGAAAAAAAAAAGAGAAGAGAAGGCCCTGGAGATCTGATAAGAATCAGTGTGGAGGGGCCCAGCTTGGAGGATTTCGATGCTAGGGAGTGTGGCGAGCTGGTTTAGCCAAGGCCAAAGGGGAAGAAGGCCAAATGACAGGTGTTGGCCATCTGAGGGGCGTTTGACAGCAAGGGGGGGCCCGCTATAAGACTTTGAGTACAGTATAATTGTGCTTGTAAAAAAAATTACCAACTCCTTATTCTTGTTTAAAATAATTGACACAATATATATGAATGTATATGGATTGTGATAAAAAGGTGACCTTGAAATTGTGGCGTTAATTGCGACGCAAGGAAAAATTTGGGTCCACCTAAATTTTGTGCTGGTGCACCTAAATAAAAATAAGTTAGGCGCACCAGTGCAACCAAGGCAAAAAGTTAGTCTGGAGCCCTGTGTGTGTGTGTGTGTGTGTATGTGTATTTTTATATTTATATATATATATATATATATATATATATATATATATATATATGGGTGATTCTTTAACTATGGTACTTTTCATGTCCCTGGGTAAAATAATAAAAACTAAAAAACATTTCTTCTTTTTTGTTTTTGTCACACTTACCTCACCCTAAGGGTAACTTATAAAATTTTTTATCATGGCTCAATTATTCTTTTTATTATATAATATGAGGCCTTTTATGCATGGTTTTTACTGTTTTCCCTCTGTCCCTAATCCAGACTTTGCATCTTCAACCTCGCTTAATTTTAAATTAAATACTTAAATAATGTAGATTTCAAGTACAAATGATAAAATAGTGTCTATTTCAATTATACATAATATATATTGTGATATTTATTCATATTTTCTTATATTTTTCATAAGTAGAACCCTTGTCCCTTGGGGTCACTGTCATTTCCACCACACTGTACAAAATAGAATCCTGGGATCATTGTTTAAAGAGGTGATATTCTGCTCATTTTCAGGTTCATAATTGTATTTAGAGGTTGTACCAGAATAGGTTTACATGGTTTCATTTTCAAAAAACATATTTTTGTTGTACTGCACATTGCTGCAGCTCCTGTTTTACTCTATTTCAACAGAGACTGTTGAGCTCTCTGTTTTAGCTACAGAGTGAAGCATCTTACCGCTATCCCATCTTTGTTTGGAGTCACACATGTGCAGTACCTAGGTAAGGACAACTAGCCACTTAGATGCAGAGTAGGGCGGGCCCTGATAGCATGGTAGTGTGATCCAAAACAAACTGATCCGATCTAGCATCTATCTACCGGTAACCATGGCTTCAGCTCAGCCGTACATGTTCCAACCAGAGTCTGATCCCGAAACAGAACCCGAACCAGCTTCACAACCTAGACTGGAGCAAGATGTTTCAGAGTGGTAAGTTAATTAAGTATTTCAGTTTGAATTCTGCACCGTTTCTATCACAGTAACAACTTTATGTCCATTGACTGTCTGGAGGGTATCTAACGTTTTTTTTTTTTATATTTAGGTGTACTTGTGGAAATTGCTCGACAATGTCCACTGAAGTTTAAAACATCTGTTGCCAAGAAATACAAATGGTAATTATAATATATTAGAACGTATACAACAGTCATGCAAAGTGGATATGATGTTGACTAACCTTCCTCTGTTGCGAAATACTACAAAATGTGTTGTCAAGTTTACTTTTACCGTTGTGTAAAAATGTATCATTTCACATCACCTCCTGGATGTAATTATTTGTAATCAATTATATTATAGGGGCCAATCATTTCTACGATCTTTGACAACACCATTTGTTTTATACATACAAGGTTAACAAATAAATGTAGCTTCATCAATCAGTATCTGCATTTTGCGGTAATGTTGCCTCCTCAGGTAATATTTATTCTAAATGAGTTACTTATTTTTATTATTAGGTTGTTAGAATGCAACAGGTTCCTGTCCCACCTACCTGCATGGTTTATCATCCAGACTTGGAGCCAACCTGTTTGAACCACTACACCCTGCGGAACTTCTACACTATATACAGAGCAGACTATGGACCTTTGAGGTATCGAACAGAAAAAGAGCATGTTTTTAAAACATGTAATTAACTGTCCCAAAAAATGATTTTACCAATAAACCAAAGACCTAATGAAGAAATCACAATTACAATGTCTTTATTTTTATCAAATGTTGAAACGCTTATATAAATAGAACAATCTTAATATACATAATATGAAAAAAATACAGATATACACTATAAGTAAGAGTGATGTTCACTATTGTCCAATCCTGTCCATACAGGCACCTTGCCTATCTTGGCTTTGTGAACTGGTGCTGGGGCTACTTGGGAAGGACTGTTAGGGTGGTAATCCCGTCGTGCGTTGTACGCCGGATACGCCTGCAGTTTCTTGATCCGGGTCCCTAGTATGTACGGTTCCGACTGTCCCTTGAGCAAAGCGGGACAGATGGCGTGCAACCACTTCCTCCTTTGAGGGTCTCTCATGTTCCGATGCCAGGTCCTTGGGGATGGGGATCAGTTTCAGCACCTCAACAAATGGAGTTGGGTCCTCAAACACCTCCTCGAAAACCAGCCTCATAAGTTCTTCCACATATTCTGTGAATTAATGCATATAAATAATCACTTAAGTGCTTAAGAAGAGCGTTCTTCTCAGACGCCACCTTATTTCTACATATTTGTTTTTTAGCCTTAACAATTTATTTGTTACGTTTACAATACTTGTACACACACACACACACACACACCTATGTGTCACTATTTGTAATTACAAGAGATGTTTTTCTAAAGTTAACACTACTTGTAAATATTCAATGTGTCACTATTGATGTTACATTATTTGTTATATAGATAAAAGTAGTTTAAAACTTACTGTATGTAGGGTCTGTTTTTACTGGCCTCGCAGTCACCTCCCCCTTCCTGGACTTGGGAAACACAACCTTGAATACTGGTTGTCCTGCAGATGTTGTGGCTTGCTTGCGGTCTGCATTTTCATTGTAGTGCATGGCTGCGAGGTACAACCTACAAAAATACAATTGCAAACTGAAGTGACACAACAATTTTGATATTTTATATATATAAGCCATTAGGCAGTAGCTGTGGTGTATAATGTTACTGAATGTATTCATTGTATTACCTGCAAAGCATGCCCATGAAAGGGAAAACCACATTCTTGGGTGTGAAGCGAAGGATCAAACTGTGGAAAGCCTCCAGGGATGATGTTTGGTAGTGGTGGCTCAGCTTCTCCACATCTTTGACAACCCTCTTATTGACCAGGATTTTTTCCACTTTGTAGAGCGCCATTGACCCTTAAATAAAATTAAAAAACATTTTATTAAAATTGCAGCCCATTAACACAGTAAATACAGCAATAATATTTCATTATAAAGGGCATTTGAGGTGAAGTTGTTTTTTGTTATTAATATTATAAGCAAAAAAGGTTTTGCATTTTAAAATTCTTTTAGTCACATTTTGTTTACATACCTGGTTGAAACCATTTACTTGGATCCCTTGACACTCGATCAGGATGTTGGCACTTAGGGAAAAGAGGGTTTTCATGCAAGTGCACGTTCTGGATGTGGTTGACAATCGACATCCACTTGGCTACCTTCTCTGGCCCTGATGTTGACGATGTTGCACTCCAGTAGACATGGCTTTTGATGCTACGCAGCCACTTTTTCAACACCCCGCAGTCCTTGTTTTGCGCAACTTTTTCAAGTTTCTTTGACAAACCTTGCAGAAAGTACATATGCAATAAATTTATATTCAGGACATTCTTTGACGAATAACTAAACACAAAGTATGTCAATGAGCCACACTGACATAAACAAGGATGAAGACGTACCTTTCTCAAAGTGCCACACATCATAGAAGTGGGTGATGCTGCGCTCCCTCAGATACTTCTGGATCTGTGGATGACGGTCGGTGACAATGTAGTCCATCACCAAACCGTTTGAATCCAGTAGATCCAGGCAGCGTTTAAGGCCCTCCTTCTCCATGTGGTAACTACCACCTACTTCATTGCTCTGGTGGTGGGACAAAAATGCAGAGATAAATGTGAGACATTGAAAGCTATACAGAATCATCTTTCATCATGTCGCAAGGCAAAAAAAATAAAAAAATAAATATGGGACCCACCTGAACAAGCTGAAGGTCAATAATGCGGTTACTGTCTAGGTGCATCAGTGTGTAGCTCCCATACTTTGCTGAGTGCCCTGAAGATTATATAACAAAGACGATGTCAAGGCTTTGCAATTCAAATTGAATGTTTAAGTACCATGCTTTTAAGAACAGACTTTTGTCTTACCTGGGGAGTCAGCTCGCATATCTCCACTGACTCCAATCTTTCCTCCATGCTGTAACTTTTGAAAAAGATGTTGCTGATCCGTCTTCCATTTGTGGATTATGGCTGGCTCCAGAAAACTCCTAGCATGCCTCCTGAAGGTGTCATACTGGAAAATCTGAAGATTCATGGCCTTGCATATCTGTGAAAACATGTAAAATTGGTACATTTGTGAAAACAGTACAGTGATTGCCATTTCATATTAAATAGTTATAGCAATACCTTTTCCAGTTGGATGAAGGATGAACCGGTGAAATATGTTGCCGCTGACAGGTGTAGGTTGCCGACGGGGGTACTTCCTACAACAGGCTGACTCTGCCACTGTCTTGAATAGTTGCAGTGCGGGCAGAGCTGTGTGAATGACACATATGTTCCCATTTTTCGGCGCTGAACGTCACACTGCCTCTTGCATACAGGACAGCTTTGAAAAAGCTCCCTTAGGCAACTTTCAAAAACAATGTACTTATCATCCTTATAAGTAGACACTGGCTCAGACCTTAAAAAAAACAGAATACATTCTTGCTTTAGCTTTCCTACCAAGTTTAACATTTCTGCTGATAGGTCATAATGAAATGTAATACAAATATCGAACTTACGACATGGCAGATTCGTCCGTTAGAACAGAGTCACCAGGGATATATGTTGAGTCTTGTGGCTCAGCTTGCAACTCTGTTGAGGTGTCTCCCTCTTCCTCCTCCAACTCAAGACGAGGTCTCTTGCGAGGTCTGAAATCTTGGGGTCTTATTGGGGTTGAAGACATCGGGGTGAATTCTGGGGAGCTTGAAGTGGTCTCAGTGTAAACACTAACACAGGGCACTATTGCCTGGGTGCCTAAGAAAAAAAAAAGGAAAAAAACTTAAATAATTTTCTTTACAATAACGAAATTAAATTCTCATGTTTATTATATATTGGGTTTTCAGCAGAGTAAGGCATTTACAGGTACTGCATGTGAACTAAAAATGCTAAAACATGTGATGCTTTTGTTATTTACCTTTGCTTCTCATGGAAGCCCTCAGCGTACCCATGGATAGCTGTGTGCCGACTGTTCTCATTTTTGGAGCACTGGACTGTATGCCCACTGACATTTTGTGGTGGTTCGGTCTGGCATCCTATGTCATGGAATGTGGTGGAAAGGTGTAGGGTTTCGAGGTGCTGCTGTGATGTACTCTGTAATAAGACAGTAATCAGATGAAAAGAGTCAGTATCTGTAACGCTAACGTTCTTATCCCTTGTGAAATCAGGAGACAGCACAAGTAGCATATAAACAAATTAACACACCACATGACATCCTTTTGCTAGTCAAAGCCCCGGTTGTGTAAGTAGGGAGCAAATATACTGTTGGTTATGGACAACGGTCTCCACGTAACGAAAGCAACTTAAAAGCACGTGTCGTTTACCACTTTACAGAACGTTAGCCAACACTACCAAATCAGCTGAGCTTATACAGTGGTTTCGATGCCCTTACCAATCAACCTGTAAAGTAGCATTAACGTTCTAAACATACCTTCACATGCACACTTGTACACTGTTCTACATATTTTGACTGAAAAGCGATAGCCGATTTTAATGCAGTGTTACGTAATTGTGTTCAAAAGCTTTGAACAAAACGGTTTGAACACAAAACGTTAGCGCTAGCTAGCTAGAAAGTTAGCTTCTGCTAACTTTGTAATGAGGCTACATTTCACTGCCACCGTAACAGCAGCTGGTATAAGTTATTAATAAATGCACATCCACACAACAGCAATATTTCACATCTTTAAATACACAACCCATCGCCATATTTAAAAAAAATCTGTTAAAAATGAGCTAAACAATTTCACACCGGATATAACATTAGCTACAGCTTTAGCTGTAGTTTAGCTAACCTTCCCACTTCAAGCACCCACTTGAACACTTGGTAAAGGTTTATAAATTATAGCTAAGCGTGCACAGGTTGTGGTTCTGAATCTCCATGATGACCAGACAGAGTCGGAACTGCACTGTCTTTCAGAATTAAACGGTTTGAAAATCCTGAATTGAACTGTTGCAGGTTCAGGAAGCAGTCCTCCGTAAAATGAGCAGAACACAACATAAGGTTGGGGTTGTAGTCCTGGGGAATAGTGCCAAAAACAAATTTTAACCACTGGCTCTTAAATTCATCGTCTTTTGGAAGACGAAAAAGAGGAAATTTCCCCGTGCACTGACGAATACAGCGTCTCCTGGACATGACCGAGACTCTCAACTCTCCAGCCGCTCTGGGTCTAACAAACTTGAATTAGTGGTGGTGGTGGTGGGGGGGGAGGGGAGCTTAGCAGCTAGGCGAGCTTTATAACGTCTGTTACGAGCTGACGTCAGCTCGTCACGGAAGAAAAGGCTTCACTACAATAGAGCTGTTGGGAGCAGTTTTTGAACAGTGTTTTCTGCTGGAAATGGAAACTACCTTTGGGGTGGACTTTGGGCTTTTTCACTTTTTAAACCTATTACATGCCCAAAAAACATATACAACACAGTTAAGGAAAGGGAAAAAGCCAAAAAGCATAATATCACCTCTTTAAGGTTTGTGTACTTAGTAACCATAGCAACAGAAACTCCACAGTGGAACACATGGCTGGATGAAATGGTGTTGTGTACAGGGGGTAATGAAAAGAAGAAAAATCAAGGTAAATATGAGTAAAACTGAGAGTATGTTTATTGGTCGTCATTTCCAAACAGCTCCTATTTCACATGGACGTAAAAATAACTGGATAAATTTAATTTAATAATGTGTAATTTGTGTATATTTAATGCTAACTCTAAAACTAATACTAACAGGCTAACATAGCATGAGATTTTAGAGGGAAAGTGGGGAAATGTCATTTCCACATAGGCGTAGATTTCGGTTTCGTTGAGTCAACCCACAGCCGCTCCGCTGCCCTGCTGAAAATGTGAAGCAGAAACGCTTAATGTCAGATAATGTCCATAATAATAGGACTTTCGGTTAGATTTTTTGACAGTTTTCAGTGGTTATAATGAGCAATATGAGAGAGAAATGTAGTGATCATTGATTGTTGTTGAGGTAGTCCTACATTCTACCACGTTAAGCTTTTTTCTTATAGGCTCTAATGAAGCAGAAACACTTATCAGATAACGTCCATAATAATAGGACTTTTCCAATTTAACGGGAGAGAGAGGAACAAGAGTGGTTAGGATCATCTTCAGCCAGAGGACATTATTTCTTCAGCTTCTTCTTGCGTTGTCACGCCAATGGGAGGTGGGCTAATAACATTGCAGCAGGTGAATTGGTCGTGCTATTAACGTCATCGCTACACTATTTCTTAGTAAAACCAAAATTAATTAAACTGCCTTGTTTTCTTTTTACCATGGCTATATGACGCTTACTGCAGAATGGATTTCAAGGACTTTGCGCGCCGATTAATGGCCTCCAATGTTTATATTTTTTCTGCGAATCTTTAAATTAACATGTCCTAAACATTAGTTGAATTTGCACCGCAGCGCCGCCACGCCTTGATGCTTGCGTAGTTCGCACCCTGCATTAAACCACGTTAAGCGTTTTAGAATACCTGTCTAATGGTTTTTGAATACATAAGGCTTCTTCTTCTTAAAACGTGTCGGACGTCATCCCATTTTTGAATACATTTTTATTAATTTACAAGTTATATGATACATTAGACAGCGTCTTTCAAAACATGACCTGCGCAAAAAAAAAAAAAAAAGAATATCATTGTACCCAGCACTTCTGTAAATGCACTTCCAAATGCGTCTCTGTCCCCAGCACATTTCAAACCAAACTGACGCCGATGCATTTCCACCAGTCATTTCCACCACGGTGTTCATTGTGGTGGAAATGACATTGTTTGTGCTAAACAGCAAATTATTTGGGCTATAATACTAAAACTTTAATGTAAAAAAAACATTTAAATTCAAAAACAGTTAAATAAAACATAACTGAACCTCTGGCCCATATGCAAGTTTGACATATACAGTATTTAGCAAATACAATGTCTATTTAGTCAGATTCAACTTGTTATTCCACATGATTACGTTTGACAATACATGGATTTACGACATAACACACTTGACAGTAACGTATAAAGAGGTGATAGAGTGATTATATAGAGTAGGCCTATTTCACACTGTTCCTTAAAGGGATACGCCACCATTTGTTGAAATAGGGCTTATCACGATCTCCCCTAGCTGTAGATAGGTGGGGTCTCCCTTAGCTGTAGATAGGTGGGGTCTCCCTTAGCTGTAGATAGGTGTGGTCTCCTCTAGCTGTACATAGGTGTGGTCTCCTCTAGCTGTAGATAGGTGGGGTCTCCTCTAGCTGTAGATAGGTGGGGTCTCCCCTAGCTGTAGATAGGTGGGCCAACACATTTTTTGTGTATGCATTGTTTTAGTCCGGTGCAACACCAGCAGCACCGCCGCTAGTTAGCTTAGCGTAGTGAATGGAATCCTATGTTGCCGGTTAGCATGTTGTGAGTAAAAGTGAGCCAACAATAGACAAAAAAACAACCTAATTAATTACTTGCACTGAGACAAAAAATGCGTTGGCCCACCTATCTACAGCCAGGGTAGACTGTGATAAGCCCTATTTCAACAAACGTGGCGTATTCCTTTAAGGTCTCCTAATAGGGTATGTAACATTGCTTGGACTGAAAATGTCCCAGGTGCTATTCTTTGGGCCTTTATGCATCCCTGTGGAATGTCTCTATTCGAAAAGACAGCTATATGGTATTCTCCTGAATATTTAGATAAGTTGCTCGCTGATTGGTTGAGGAACCACATACACATACATTGGAGACGAGACAGCATGTCTCATATTTCAGACACTGCAACTTTATACATTGTCTGCTATTTCGATATTAAATTCACTTCAGAGTTTTTTTATCCGAGAAATCAACTATATAAGCACAAACATGGGCCGTTTTACGAAAGTGTGTGGATAATTGCAAATTTGGTAAGACGTGTCTGACTTCAGCAGCTCCACACAGTCTTCATACCCAGGGGAAGTCACCGTTTGTGGGTTACTGGACTAACGGGGCTCAGGGCTCCGCAGAGCTCTGCGGAGCTGGCCGGCTGCCGGAATAACTATTGTATATTTACAGTTTGAATTTGGTCACGGCATGTATATCACAGATACCCTAAGGACTTACAAAGCTAACGCTTGTGTCCCATTTCAATTGAATGCTTTTTTTGTGAATTTCAGGGGTTTTGTTAGCTGCAAGTGTCCCTTCAATCCTATGGGTAAAGATCGTGACTAGCTGCAGACCCTGGAGCTCCGTCAGGGCCTCGGCATTTGGTAGTCCCCAGAAACGGTGACTTTGCGCGGATATGGAGCTGTGAAGGAGGACACGCAGGCGGTGGGGCAGCACTGGCCGCTGTCACGTTAGCCAGCTGAGCTCCTGCTGAGCTCCTGCTGAACTCCAACCCAGTCGGATAACATTTGCAATTAGCCATCAATTTTCGTAAAACGGCAAATATTGGACCTCTACATAGTTGATTTCTAGCATAAAAAAGTCTCAGAAGTGAATTTAGTAATTAAATAGCAGTTGATGTCAACTATGAGCTTTGTTGAGATTCGCCCGTTTTCAGCAGCAGTTTTAAATTGTGAGATTTGCAGAGGAACGAGGTGTCAATGGGATTTTGCAGTTCTATGTATGTCCTATTTTACCCACCAAACTGTCGTTTTTTAACTATGACAAGTTCAAATCGGGTTTGCTATCACCCCTTTAAGTACAGTGTGTTTGCTCTGGTTCAGCGTAGGCATATAGCATATAAGTTTGCAATTTCAAAATATATTGCCTATTTTATCTGTTATTCAACATTATATTCAACTGGTTATATTAAAGTTATATTAAGGTAATGATGACAAAGTGTTTGCTCTAGTTTGCGCTAGTTCGTACTTAGTTTGCTGAGTTCAGCATGTAGAAAACAGTGAAGAAATGATTTGCTGATTTTTAACACAAATTCATGTTTTAATTTTTTGGATTGCTTTTAATTTAAAAATATTGGTGATATGTTTTGTTCACTAATGCTGTTACTTATTGATTTGCTTTGGTTCCCCACATAGAGTAGAAGAAAAATAGTTTTTAATTGGAAGTTGCCTATCTATGTAATTTCCGCCACACACTGTCTCTTCCGCCACACTATGTCATTTCCACCACAGCACATATTTTAAAGTAAAACATATAAAAAACATAAAATCAAACCAACTATATTCAGTGGTGTTGACAATTGTCCAGTTAGGGGTAGCATATGTGTATACACTTTGAGAAATACATGATTTTGAGCTATGATAAGTATATGAAATGTTCCAGTTACGTAGTATTAGGTGTTTTTTAGTGTAAACATTGTAAAATCCTTACAGTTAAATTTCGAAAAAATAAATAAATTACAAATTTGAATAGAGATGTGTGTGCTATTTAATCAAATATATTTATAACAGAAGATATTTAATTATTTTCTCTTAAAAACACATGTTTTGTTATGTGATGGAAATGACCGTTTTCTTGGACTGTCAGATAAAAATGGTAATAAATATATATTATTCAATACAAATCATCACAGCCAACTTCAGGGAAGGTTTCTAGACATATTGAGAAACCACCTGAGACTAAAAAACTGTTTGTAGAAATGTTTTTATTTTCTGAAACCGTCTAGCTCAAAGAGTACCATAGTTGAAGAATTACCCATATATATATATATATATATATATATATATATAATATATCCAGAGGCTTCATCAGTGGATTAGACACATGAGAACAGCTGGTTGTATTTTGGGGGAAGTTTGCGAGCTTTTGGCTAATTCTGGGATTTTTAACCCATGTATAATCATTTGTTTTATTAATTTGATCTGTCTTCTTCTTAAATAAGCTGAATTGAATTGAACTTCGACATTTAGTTTCTTCTTATTTTACAGGTTTATTATTTTTTTATGACACTCTTATGACATCATACTTCAGTTTATGACAAACATGAAGGAAGGGTAAAAACTCATCTGAAAAGTAACTAGAAAATGCATTTCCTGCAGAAAGTGCTTGTGAATGCTGAAAAGCTAAATAGCTAAATTTTAACTAGATTGCTGGCTTTAATGCGAAAGAAGAAGGTGAGGCTGTAAGAATAGTTGGAAAAGTTGGAATAGTATTAATTTTTTTACATTTCTTTAACATGTTAAATAACACCAAATATGTATGATACTAAAGTGGAATATTTAAAGGTTTTCTAAAAAGCTGTCACTACACTGAATTGCAGGCTTCACATGTGAAGAAGAAGGTTAAGTTGTGCAAATAATTAGCAAAAGCAGAAACTGTTCTAATTAATATGAATGTCTTTAAAATATTTTAGAGGAAGGTGAACAATGGGAGCAGCTGACAGTGTTGGCTCTATCATTAAATGTCTTTAGTTGTGTTAAAGAGGAGTTGGAGCAGAGTGTCTGTTAAAACCTAGGCCACTGTTTGGAGGGAACTGGAATCTTACTGGAAGCTGACTCGCTATAAAAAACATGCATTTTAACGCTATAAATTGAGAAAAACGCCTGCTGAGAAACGAGTTTCAGGCATTCACATTTGTTGGAGGAACTAACCTGCACACGCATTACATATGGATCTGAAAGTTCTCATCCCTTAAACCAGATATTTAAGTCTGTAAACTGTGTGAAAGGTTGAAACTGCAGGCTGGTAAATGCTCTGTTGGTGGTGAAATAAAATTTCCGTCAGATGGGGCTGGGTTTACCCAGTCTAGTTCTCACCTGAAGGGAACCGAACTCTAGTTCACTTGGAAGAGAACCGAGACCCCCGTTATCAAGTGGACCAGAGTTCAGATGAGCTTTCACACTGCCCCAAATCAACCGCACTATCGGACCAAACGCTCCAGGGTTCATTTATAACGGACCAAACTGCTCAGGTGTGAAGGAGACCTTAGGTGGGGTGGCGTAGCGTTTCTGTTGCGTGTCAGTTGTGTGGCGGCTGCGTGGCGTTTTCTTTGCACACCAGAAACGTGTCTGATGTGGCGCTGCTGCTGCTGCTAGCCTTGTCTGTACACATGTATGTTTCCCATTGATAAAATGAAATAAGGAGTAGTATACTTCATGTTAAACATAAATATATACTGATTTGATTACAACAAAGACAACGTCAGCAGCAATAAAATAGGCTACAGAATATTTCATTCTGTATTGACGTGCAAAATTTGAAAATCAATAAATATTTTTTTTAAATTACTTTTATATCTGCATTTATAGCCTCTATCCGACCAAGTAGTTACAGGAACATAGTTATAGGAGCAGTCCACTTCTAAAGAGATGTACTAACTACTTTCCCCCAAAACCAGTTTTGCCATTTGCATTCCCACTGGCCAAGTGGCCATAGGGACTGGTAGGAGGGGTAAGGGAGTGACGCAAGCATGGAGACGGTCTTTATAGCGTTGTCACTTGACTTTAGCGCCACATACAAACACCCATTTGCACTAGCTCACTGGAGTTTTTCCCGAAGATTTTAATGTTTTCTTGTGGATCCTTCCAGGTCCCTCTGCACCTCTTCGGTGGCGTATATGGCCAGCAGCGCCTGCACCTCCACATCAGTCCTCTTTTACTTACTTTATTAAAATGTGTGCGCAGGGTAGGATTTATGAAAAAAACGGATGGGGGGTGTTAAGTTAACTGACTTGAACTTGACGTGAAAGTATAACCGGAGTGTCTGTTTTATATCGTTATTTATTCCATACATGTGCACGGCTCTGTTCATCTGTCTCCATCATTACACACAAGTGAACTGGCATACATGGCATACATGCAGTATGAGAAACTGTAATACCTCAAATATAACAACCAACACTATTACCGTAATGTATTGATAAGAGCGTTATCCAAAAATGATATTTAACACACAGATACATATTTTGGGAGGAAGACAGTGTTACAATTTATGACACGAATAAATGGGTAAAAGCGACTTTCTTCAGAGTTCTCCTCATAGCATTTAATGTTAAATGTAACATATTCACAACACCCTGTGTATCATCTGTTCATTCTGTTGTTAGAGAGAGAGAGAGAGAGAGAGACAGAAAGAGAGCGAGAAATTTTCATTTAATAATAATCTTCTGACGTTTTAATCTTCGCTGTTTGTATTTTCTGTGACAGAATGTGGTTTTAAATCTGTTGAGGTGTGTTCAGACTGAAAAGCAAAGACACTGATGATGTCATACAAAGTCAGAAAATAGAAAGCAAACTGTTTCCAGAGGACACTAAAGAATGATGGAGCAGCAGGAAACAGACCAGGTCAGATAGTAAACAGCTGATTTATTCATCTGACTTGTAGAATAACCTCAATGATTGAATTGTTTTAAATGTCTGGGAATGTGGAACAACTAAATGCAAAATGAATGAAATAAAACAGGGCCACATGCTGATTATTTGTGACTTGATTTGATGGATTTATTCTTCCTGTTGTGTCTGTGTTTAAACTCCTAATTAAAAGGTAAAGTTTCCATCCACTAAAAGTTCTGTTGTTGCCACTGACAGACTCAGATTATTATTCTGAGTGTCTGACAACATTATGCAAAGGATCCCTACAGAGATAGACCTTTTAGTTAAAGAGTAAGATCCTTTTAGTTTAACATGAAACAGCCCCGAAATCACCATCACCAAACTCCACCAGACTCCATGTAAATAATCAGGACTTTTAGCATGTATAGAGCCAGCATATTTTCACAAGTAAATGGGTGAATTAAGGGTTTATTTCAACCAAACCAGAGTGGTGATTGTTGTTGGAACACTTTAACACTATAATTTATTTTTCTATTGACTATAAATGAAATCATGAAATTGCTATTTTATTTAAATGGAGTCTGGTCGAAACATACATTTAAATGCTTACATTATATTTAGTTATTTCTCTTTATACTTACAAATAGTTTTAATTTTGGAGCTGTACATTATTTAATACTCAAGTAAAGTACAAGTACCTTGAGTTAAGTCCAGTACTTGAGTAAATGTCCTCAGTTCCAGTCCACCACTGACTGATTAATGAACTGAATGTGTATCTGTTGTTCCCCTCCTGACCTCCAGGTGGCGGCGTTCTTTCATTTTAAACTTTTAATCTGAAAATCCCTGATTTGGAGGAAACCGGAAGTCTCGTTATTTCAATGTGATCTCGGGCTGGCGGCGGGATGGTTGTGTTGTTTATTAGTGAGTTTTAAACATAGACAGTATAAGAACGGTTTTAAGAAGACAGAGCTCCAGGTACACCCGCACACTCAGGTAAACACTTTAGTAACTGTTCTTTTACACGGCTATCAAAGCGAATAGAAGCCAGAGCTGCGCATGCGTTAGCTTCCCATTCTGCTGTTGCTAAGATTCAGGTAAACAGAACGTCCGTTGCTGAGCAACAGTCTGCTCCGTTAGTTGCTCCTCTGTAGTTCGGTGGGCTCGGTGAGATTCGGGGCTGAAGTTGTAACATTGTTGCATTTTTCATTTGGTTCGGTTTGCGTCACACTGCACTTTATCAAACGCAGCAAACAGTGGAAACACACGTCACGTGGTGGAAGCAGTCGCTTGTTGATTGGACAGAATATCAGAGGGAAACTCTCCGAAATAATGAAGCTCCACTACATTTCTACCGTGTTGGCTTTTCTGGTTCTGCTTTAGTGTTTCTAATATTTTAGAGGAAGGTGAACAATGGGAGCAGCGTCACGTGGTGGAAGCAGTCCAGAGGGTGGGGGGAGGGGGGTCTGGGTGTCCTCCCCCAGGGAAGTTTTGAGCGTCAGCAACTGCATTTTTGTTGCATTTGGATATGGTTTAATGCACCAATTTAATTTGGAAATACCTTGATTTAGCCTATGCTAAGAAGAAAACAACAGATAACAATTCAAAATATATAAAAAGTATAATGGAAAGTATGTTGTTGCGTATCATTGGGCATTTTTAAGTGGGTATATGGAATTCCTGGAGCTTTCTTAGTGGGTGTACTGCGTAGACTACACCACTGGAACTAACCTGCACACGCATTACATATGGATCTGAAAGTTCTCATCCCTTAAACCAGATATTTAAGTCTGTAAACTGTGTGAAAGGTTGAAACTGCAGGCTAGTAAATGCTCTGGTTTTGGTCCACTTCCTGTGTTTGGGTCGGATCGCGTTCCCACCTGAATAGTGTAGGTTTTCATTGATATGTGTCGGCAAAATCATTTTTTATTGAGTTTCCTGACATGCTCTGAGTGAATTTAATCTAAAAATTTTTTTTTACTTTTGTTACTTCTGAACTACTCCGAGTTCATTGTGTAGCGAGGAAGGAAATGGAACAGTTTTCCAGCCGCTGCTTTGAGTTTGCCGACTGTTGTTTTAGTTGTGTGTGGATGTGAGGGAAAGGAGAGGAGACAGCAGCTCCTGAATATCTCTGCGTGCTTTGATTTGTACTGAACAGAATCCAGAGTGAGTCCAGCAGCCCCAGTGGACATCTGCTGGATTTCAGGACAAGAGAGGAATGGAGGAGGACAACCAGAACCAGGAGCAGCGGAGCAACAAGGTCCCCAGAAGACCAGCAGCAGACTGGGACTCTGATACCAGCCATGTTCAGGTCAGTGTTCAGGGGGGTATCACACAAAAGTAGAATTTATAAATCCAGGATAACTGATGAAGAGAGGCTTGACCTAGTCTAATCTGTGCAGCCTGGCTTGGTGCGTTTCACGAAGGCCAAGCCAGGCTGAGGAGGAGAGACTAGGTGGAGTCAGGCTGAGGAGGAGAGACTAGGTCGAGTCAGGCTGAGGAGGAGAGACTAGGTGGAGTCAGGCTGAGAGACTAGGTCGAGTCAGGATGAATACAACATGTGTATATTGCTGTTCAGTTAAGTACTGTTATTATTTAAAGTTGTGACCATTATGTTATATAATTATTCATGTGACAGTTGTTACAACAATAATGTTGACATTGTTAATGTTATATTGCTGTATGAAGACTGCAGTTCATATTGTTGTTAGAAGTTTGATGAATATATTACTGCAGTTGTTGAGATAATTAGAAAAGGCTGGTAAAGTTGCCAAATGTGTTTTAAATGAAGTTAGTTACTAAAGGCAATATATGAAGTGCTGTAAATGTGTGTTTCTATACCAATGCACCTTCAGTTATTTTATTTGATAATTTTTTTGTATTCTTTAACGACTTTTTTAAAAAGCGGACGATTGTACATTTTTAAGAACACATCCTCATCCATAATTCTCCCAAATTATAGTCTTAGTTCACTGGACCAGTAACTATATAGTGTCGACTACTGTACCTCCATGTAACAACAGGGAGAGGACACCTCAATGGTTTTTGACCTTATATTTGGCTGGGGGGAAATAACTGATGAATATACTCTGTTACATTCATGTTTACAGGGATTAATGTTCTCCGTCAATTTCCGTTAATTTGATTTCAGAAATGCCATAGCCTATCTGAGATCGATGCAGATCCGATGAGAAAGGAAAAAAAAGTGTGTGTGTGGGGGGTGGGGCTCAGGCGTAAATCAATCCGTTGTCACGAAAGAAAACAAAACGTCTGGCACCGTGCTACTAACAAGCTAACGTTAGCTCGTCGGTAAGAATGGGCAAGTGTGTGAAGGTCTGGCCAGAGATGTGGACCAGCTGGCGGACGAGGCTGAGAGCAATGTGGCTGAGGTTAGCACAACAAGCGGATCGGCTTGCGAGTCAGTCTACAGCTAATGAAACGGGGGACTGGAAGACCCACCTGCCGGTGTTAAAGCCCTACTGGTTTCCACCCTAACTGGTTTCCGTGTGTTGTGTTTAACAGCTGCCGATGTGGTCCGCCTCTGTCACCAGATTCCCCACACAATCACAAACATATTACTGGCGATTTTCAAATCGTTTCCCTGATCTACTGTTGCGAAAATGTTTGTCTAAGTAATCAACACATCACAGCCACCTACAAGAAAAAAAAGATCTAAAAACAATATAATCATTCAAGTTGAGGTCGAGCTGGTTTCGATCTTGTGGCATAAACATAACACTCAAGTCCACAGCTCTACGCAGTCAACACAGTCTCACTCCCTACTCGTCAAATGTATGACGCATGGTCAAGGACCCTGGCGTCAAGTTTCAACGAAATAGGGGTACCCTAGACGTTATTTTTCGACGAGGGGGTCCGTCAGATAGACATTCATGTTATTCCCTCACCGTCGGATATCGACGAAAGAAAAAAACCCCCCACCCCTTAACTCGAAATCTGTGACAGTTATTATTGGTATTTTTAGCCCAATAACCGCTGTTTTAATCAACATTATTCACGAGATATTATCATGGTTTATATGTATTTATTTTAATGTTATTATTTCGGTCTATTTCGGCCAGGGAAGCTGGGTTGCTTTTTTGTTGATTTATATTTTTTAAACTATAACGCTACATCTATCAACATTTATTTAGATGTTATCATGGTATTCATTTCTTTATTTTAATAATATTATTTCGTTCTTCTTACCGGTAAAATATTACAGTAGGCCTATATGCTGTAATTAGAACATTACGATATGATCCGAGCTTGACGCATTCAAAGCCAATATCCCCCAATGCAATGCGGCCATTCATTTCAAAGAATCGGGCAGCGATCAGCGGGTCTTTAACGCCAGGATCGCTTCAATATACATATATACAGTCAGTGATTGTGTCACCAGCAACAACACGTTGCTCAGGTTTGTTCCAGTAAGTTATGAACCATAATAACGTTTAAACGAATCCGCGGAAAACTCCGGAAGTGACAGGTAATGCGTCCGCTCAGCGGATAACGAAGATAAAAATATATAATATTCGTAATATTAATGTTTTTTTCTAATGTTGTATTTGAGGAGTTAAACAATAAAGATAGTTATAATATTAATATACAGTTTCATTTATTTGTCTACGTTTAAACGAATCCGCAGAAGTGACGTGGAAATTCCACACCTCGTCTGTGAAAGAATGTTCCACGTTGTACGTGAGAATTTACACAATAAAATACTAATAATGAAAAAATGGTGTTTTATATTTAGCACTTTGATTTGCCTTATATATACTATATAAAAAACCTACAGTTGAGTGTTTAGAAATACAGCCTAATGGCTTGTTTGACTAATTTCCATTTGTTTTGAATTGTACTGTTGTGAAAAACTATATACAAAGAGAAGCATTTTTTATTTTATTTTCCATGCATAGTTATTTAAAGACGCAATTTTATAATTTTGCAGTTGATGAATATTAATAGCAAAGACTAAAGGGGAAAAACATGAGTATATTTATGTGTGGGACTTAGTTTGATTTAAAATCACACTGCATTATTAGTTGTTTTAAATAAATTACTTTTTTGAAATTTTTGTTTGGGTATGTATACATATACAACATGTGTTTTGGCATTTTTGGCACACTGCTACCTCAGCCCTACTCCACAAAGACAAAACTCACACATCTCATTCAACCATTTCACAAGCTGAGAAAAGGGTCATGACATGGGTCAGAGCAGTGGTTCCCAACCTTTTTTCCTTGGTGCCCCCCCTACTCATGTCTAAGAAAAGCTGACCCCCTTTGAAACTGAAGTTGAGATAACTCTCGAGATAGAGCTGGGTCAGAGGATATCAGAGGTCATAAATAATGAACCAATCCATCGGCTCTGCTCCTATAGACCCAATGGTGTTCATATGGACAACATGCACCTTTGGCTGGAAGGCCCGTGTTGAAAGTGTGTCTTAAGTCAATTTATAACTTTAATATAAAATATTACTAATTCATAGCACAAAACCCGGAACCAGTTTCCTTGCATATTAGCGTCATGATTTGTGTGCGTCTAATGGTAACCACTATTTGGCAAGGCCACTAGCCATCATGGATGCGTTGTTGCTAACGGAAGGCACAGACGTGTCTGAGATAGATAAAACAGTGTTTATTCATTGTTATTGTACAAACATTTCTTTGTTTGAATTTAAATAATTAAAAAAGCTTTCACTGAAAAGTTATGTGTTTCATTATTAGTAGCCCTTGAATAAAAACAGTGAAGTCTTGCAAACTTCATTTTAGAGATTTGACTTGGTGTTTAATTGCATATCAACAATAAGAAAATGTCCCTTTAAACACTTTTGGCCTGAAGTAATTAGAGTGTAAGGTAAAGCCTTTCTACAATATGATTGCTGCAGTAGAAAAGAACAGCAATGGTTAGTCGTGGGATGGTACTGAAATATTTTTTTGTTCATCAGGAAAAGAGAATACAGGCAATACTCCCTTTACTTTGCTGTTTGCATCTTGTTGTACATTAAAACAATAGGGTGCGATCGCAAAAGGGGTGCTATCTGTATGTAGATGTGAACAGCTTATGACTTGGCCTGAAAAAAAGTTCAGTTAAAAGATTTTTTTTCACCTTAATCCCTGTGTTTACTGTGTGCATTATATTTATCACTTAATTCTCTTTATAGTTTCTAGATTTTAGAGTCCAGTGTCTTTCTGTTCTGTGTCCATATATACGAGGGAGCAAAGCATATAATATGTAGAGAATGAAACTCAGCCTCTATAAAAAAACTGTGAGAAAAAGCGTGACAGATAATAATGTTAACCGACTGTATAAATGATATATCTAAAAATAATATTTTTATCATATTATTTATATGTAGAGAAGGAAACTCGGCCTCTGTATAAACAAAAAAAACACATGAGAACAAGCGTTGTAGATAATAGTGGACCGACTGATGTATCTAACTACTAACAGTTGTACAAAAGCGAGCTGTGGAGGTTAATGACTTAGAAAATAAATATTTTAGAGAGAGAGAGAGAGAGAGGGAGGGAGGTTGAGAGAGAAGGAGAGAGAAATACATGCATCATATTCTAGTGTTGTAGAAAATGGATCTTCATAGTAAATTTCTTGAGTAACATTGTCTTTTGCTTACTTTTAAGGCAAATAGTACAATGTGTTAAATGGTATAGGGTTTCAGTTCAGAGCAGTGGTCAGTAAAATGTATATTTTTAGGCTGCTTACACATTCAGTCGGTCTGTGATCGTCTGTGTCAGGGACCAAGCAGTATAGGCAAGGACACATGGTTGTTGTTCAGAAAAATGTAGGCTTTATTTTTTCCAGCTATATCCATTAAAGTTAAAAATAAAAATACTTAGAATTGGGTCTTTAACAAAACTGAGGTCAACAGAACAATAATACCAGGTACCTTTTTTAACAGAACAAAACCCGACCTCCAGAGAGACTGGAGAGAGGGGTATATATACCCCAAGACTAGCCTACCCCAAACACAAAGGGAAGAACATGTAACTTACTACAGTAACCAACCATAAGAAATTACTAAAAAAACAAACCCTACCAAAGCCCAATTTTAATCTAACCCAAACAAATTATCCACATGCTGCTGTGTTAAGTATTTTGTAGTTCAGAGTCCCCCTGCCCACTGCCAAGAGTTTGTCCCTTCCACTTCCTGGGGTGGAGTATAAAGGACAGTTTCAAACTCCAGCTCTCCCTTTTGGCAGATGGCTCAGCAGCATGTGGAGAAACCAAAGACAGGTATAAATCACTAACCGTTCTAATCAAATGATTACTATTATTAACAAAAATGCATGCACTCAGATTGGAAATGTTAGCATCATTTGTGAAAAGAATAAACATATCTAAAGAAAATGTGTTGGTGGTTATTTGTAAAAATCAAACCCATTACCCCACTTTAAATGCTGGCGGTGGATAGGGCAGTCACAGTCTGCCACGCTTTCTCTCGCTTTTTTATTACAGCGGCCGTGTTTCTTCTTTACAAATAAGGTGTTTCACGTTATCATACTTACACAAGAAGCTGCTCTTCACTCTGTATAAAGTATGAACAATGCATATTCTCCATTTTAGTATCAGTAAATCTGTTATCGACCTCGTGGTCTGGTAAGGAAAGCCGTGAACGCGCATCTATCTGAAATACTTCAGCCTGACTGGAGCTAGTCTCTCCTCCTCAGCCTGACTCAACCTAGTCTCTCCTCCTCAGCCTGACTCGACCTAGTCTCTCCTCCTCAGCCTGACTTGGCCTTCGTGAAACGCACCAAGCCAGGCTGCACAGATTAGACTAGGTCAAGCCTCGCTTTATTGGTTATCCTGGATTTACAGTACAGGCCAAAAGTTTGGACACACCTTCTCATTCAATGCATTTCCTTTATTTTCATGACTATTTACATTGTAGATTCTCACTGAAGGCATCAAAACTATGAATGAACACATATGGAATTATGTACTTAACAAAAAAGTGTGAAATAACTGAAAACATGTCTTATATTTTAGATTCCTCAAAGTAGCCACCCTTTGCTTTTTTTGATAGCGCTGCAAACCCTTGGTGTTCTCTCAATGAGCTTCATGAGGTAGTCACCTGAAATGGTTTTCACTTCACAGGTGTGCTTTGTCAGGGTTAATTAGTGGAATTGTTTCCCTTATTAATAAAAAAAGCAAAGGGTGGCTACTTTGAGGAATCTAAAATATGACATGTTTTCAGTTATTTCACACTTTTTTGTTAAGTACATAATTCCATATGTGTTCATTCATAGTTTTGATGCCTAGTGATAACCTACAATGTAAATCAACGGCAAAAATAAAGGAAATGCATTGAATGAGAAGGTGGGCCCAAACGTGCTTGGCCTGTACTGTATAAATTGCCTTTTGGTGAAACAGCCCCTGGCCTGCCTTGTTGCACGATCAAAACGTTGTTCTAAACTTGCCATTTTCACTGTGTAGCTTGCTAGCTCAAAGTTTGTTGTTGTTTTCCGAAACAAACTGAGTTTTGCAAGGCGAGGTAATTCAGGAGATACTTCACACTCTGAATTCCTATGGGTTGTTCACCTCATCAGCATTTTCTCCATTCAAACAGAACATTTGAATCTAGTAAAACAGGGTAAACTATAATTCACTCCAACCTCCCATTAGTTCTTCTAACCCTTGTATCATTATCTCTGCATGTTTCCCCCTTGGGTCTACCAAAGGTGCCCTCAGCAGACGTCAAGCAGGAGACCGGAGAAGGAAAGAAGGACAAGAAGGGCAAGAAGGCCGAGGAGGAGGAGCAACCTGCAGCAGCAGAAGTGAAGGAGGAAGAGGAGGAGCAACCTGCAGTACCTCCTGCCGCAGCAGCAGTCAAGGAGGAAGAGGAGGAGTATGTGGTGGAGAAGGCTTTGGACCGCAGAGTGGTGAAGGGAAGAGTAGAGTTTCTGCTGAAATGGAAGGGGTTCTCAGAGTATGTATGAGTCTATAATATTAATACTTTGTGTTCTTGGTCCTAAATAAATAAATAAATAAATAAATATATATATATATATATATAGTACAGGCCAAAAGTTTGGACACACCTTCTCATTCAATGCGTTTCTTTATTTTCATGACTATTTACATTGTAGATTCTCACTGAAGGCATCAAAACTGAATGAACACATATGAAATTATGTACTTAACAAAAACATGTGAAATAACTGAAAACATGTCTTATATTTTAGATTCCTCAAAGTAGCCACCCTTTGCTTTTTTTGGTAACTCTTGGTGTTCTCTCAATGAGCTTCATGAGGTAGTCACCTGAAATGGTTTTCAATTCACAGGTGTGCTTTGTCTGGGTTAATTAGTGGGATTTTTCCCCTTATTAATAAAAAAGCAAAGGGTGGCTACTTTGAAGAATCTAGAATATAAGACATGTTTTCAGTTATTTCACACTTTTTTGTTAAGTACATAATTCCATATGTGTTCATTCATAGTTTTGATGCCTTCAGTAAGAATCTACAATGTAAATAGTCATGAAAAAAAAAGCATTGAATGAGAATGTGTCCAAACTTTGCTGCCGTACATATATATATATATATATATATATATATATATATATATATATATATATATATATATATATATATATATATATACATACATACATACATACATACATACATACATACATACATACATACATACATACAATTCCGGCATTGTATCATGCCCTCAATGTTGAAGGTTTGGGTATTTTGACACTAAGTTGCAGACCATCAAATAACCTTACGAAATGGCAATAGAAAAAAGGAATAATACAAATTAGCAATTAGAGTGAGAATGTATTGCCTAAAAACAAAGCCTGAGGAGATTTTCTTCTGTCTGCACTCACCTTTCACTGTAAAAAAAAAAAACCCCTCCCCCCCCTTATCAACCCAGTACATGCAGAAACACAAGGAGAAGGAGGAGAAGAAGAAGGAGGGCAAGAGGAGAGTTGTCAGTGAGGCCTCGGGAGACTCAGAGGAGCGAGGGAGCAAGAGCAAGAGGAAGAAGGAGGAGGTGAGCGAAGGAAAGAGGTTACTCCAGACTGAAGAGTCCCAGAAATCTAATCTCAATATTAATGAATGCATACAGAGGGTTTCACAAATATCTTTTAGGATTTATATATAAATGACTCTTGACATTGCAATATGCAGATGCATGCACATACACATACATGTAAAATAATAGGGGTGCAATGGATCCCCAAACTCACGGTTCGGTTTGGATCATGGTTTTGAGTCACAGATCGGATACATTTTTCGGCTCAGCACAAGAAAGGTAGGAATTTAAATGATTTATTAAAAATGTAATAATAACATAACTAGGGTTGGGCATCGAGAACTGATTCCTATTTGGAATCGTTTCAAAAATTACGATTCCATCGGAATCGTTTCTTTATTGGAATCGTTTGGAATCGTTTGGAGGATTTTGTTTCAAATCTGATCATGGGTTCCAAATTTAACATGCGCAAGTTTTGGTTTCCATAGCAGCCAGGCGCTTGTATTGTTGCAGCCATGGAGCACAGTAAGCGTTGCTCTAGTGAGGCTTTATTTGATGTTGAAAAAGCCCAGTCAAACTGTAACCCACCTTTTTGAATCAAAATAAAAATGTCCTCTTATTTGTGAAATAAGCATGTGACCCGTTTCAACTCCACCAATCAAAAAATCGGAATCGAGAATCGATAAGAACCGGAATCGAAAGGAAGAATCGGAATTAGAATCAGAATCGTTAAAATCTAAACGATGCCCAACCTTAAACATAACAATAATAACTTATTTCACAATTATATTGCTGTTAAACAACCTAGTTGATCCTCCTCAGCCTGGCTTGGCCATCGTGAAACAGAACGCCAGGATGCTCTGATCAGACTAGGTCAAGCCTCGCTTTATCGGTTATCCTGGATTTATAAATTCTACTGTTGTGTAATACCACTTTAACAACACATTGATTTCATGTCATTCTGAGCCATTTGGTTTCTTGTAGGGATGCGATTACCGGTGTAACGGTAAACCACGGTAAAAATGTTGACAGTAACAATTACATCCGAGTAGGACTGCACAATTAATCAAATTTTAATCACGATCCTGATTTTGGCTTCCCACGATCAAATTTGCGTGATCGAGCGATATTTAAAATGCGTCATTCCGCTCATAGAACGCTCCGTAACGAAGTTTTTGCAAAGCCAATCTAGTGCTCCATAAACGACTCTCTGATCACGTGCCTCCATGAGCCAGTCGGAGTTGCTCCCTGCACCGCGCAGCTTAGTTTCTAGATGTAGACAGTCACAGAGTAGGACAGAGGACTGTGAAGAAAATTCCACAACAGATAGCAGTCGGTCATCATAAGCCATTTACGATGTTTACAAGTAAACGTAGCATTTTGTCCCGTCTGTGTTGTTTTTCAACGGTGGGAAACCTGTAGCAGGAAAAGTTAACTCTCTCCTTGATTTTACGTTGGTTATGGAGAACGAGAACCAGGAAATGAGTCGGGGGAAACCATAGTCGCTATGACAACCAGACACGCTCACCTCAGGCATGAGGCAGTACTATCTGCAGTGGAAAAT
This sequence comes from Perca fluviatilis, assembly GCF_010015445.1. Lineage (NCBI taxonomy): Eukaryota > Metazoa > Chordata > Actinopteri > Perciformes > Percidae > Perca > Perca fluviatilis. The sequence continues at coordinate 967,063 of NC_053113.1, read as the reverse complement.
GGAGGTAACGGTGTTACATTACGGTTCGTTTGTTTAAATATCACAACACATGTCCATCAAAAGATTAACGGGAACCTGTCTTTAACTGTCTTTTTAGAGTTAAACTACAGCAAGCGTTCCCTGTGGGCTTGACAACCTTGCTGTCCGGCCGACACACACACACACACACACACACACACACACACACACACACACACACACACACACACACACACACACACACACACACAAAACACACACACATACGATCCACAAGCGCCCGGCCGACGAGCGGGAGAGAGAGAGATACCCGTCAAATATGCTATATACATTAGATTTAGTATGTAGTTGATACTTTTTTGGTGTATTTGTTTTCTGATTTTAACGCTATAAAGACCGTTGTCGTGCTTGCATTACTCCCTTACCCCTCCTATAGTCCCTATGGCCACTTGGCCAGTGCGAATGCGAATTGAAAAAACGGTTTTGGGGGAGTAGTAGAACTGCTTAGAAGTGGACTTTTCCTATAACTATGATCCTGTAACTACCTGTTCGGAAAGCGGCTATTATGTGACAGATTATTAGTGAGAATGTTCGTGTGAAATTGTAAAACATTTGCACAAAGCAAGCTGATCCACTTTTCCATGTTGATAAGAGCATTAAAATGAAAGTTAGTTTTCTCCCCTCTGTGTTTTTTTCTGTTGGCCTGCCTCTCTCTGTGCCTATTCTGCTCTCCCCCTCCCACTGCCGCTGCCAGCTGATTGAGCGCTGTTCTGTTCCCCCGCGTAACACAAAAAGAAATCAAGGAACATTTAGAATAGATAAAAATGTGCGATTAATTGCGATTAATCGTGAGTTAACTATGACATTAATGTGATTAATCGCGATTAAATATTTTAATCGTTTGACAGCACTAGTTAAAATATAATAAATAATTGTGATATTTAGTCGTGATCACATATTTAGTCATGGGTTTTACTGCCTCGTTATCTTCAGTAAGTGTTCTATTATTATGTGGAAGTTTAGCCCGTGTTACGACGTGACATTTAGAGAGAGAGAGAGGGAGATATATTATAGCCTTGATAATATTGCTGTTGCTGTGTTTCTTATTGCATAGCTGATAGATGTGCAGATTCTGCCTTTTACTGCCTCGATACTGGTTTACTGCCTTATCTTCAGTAAGTGTTCTGCTACAATGTGGAAGTTTAGCCTGCGTTATGACGTGACATTTGGAGAGAGAGAGAGAGAGAGAGAGAGAGAGAGCTTGATGATGTTGCTGTGTTTCTTATTTCATAGATGTGCAGATTGTTTAATATTACTTTTGCAGCCATGTGTTGATATTTAGCTTGTGTTAGGGCAATTTGCTGGCAAGGTGCAATCACCAATAAACGGAGTAGCCTGTGGAGCCACATGCTTAGCTATAGCTACTATATGCTTATGAATGTGCATTATTATTTGCTTATATTTCAGAACCACATCCAACTTCACATGTAACGTCAAATACAACTTCATAGTTAACTTCATGTGGAGTCCTGGATCTCAAAGTTGGACATCTCTGGTTCATGTTCTTACCGGACACCCTACAGCGAGCCAGTGTTTCAGCAGCCAGTTTTTACAAGCCTATTGCCTATATTTTTGTGATATAATAAACACTGTTACAGTTTTTGAAACTATTTCAGCTTGTGCAGGCCTATCGGAGACTTGCCCAGGTAAATAAAATCCGAATTAAATTTTCTTTCCAAACAGTGATTTTTTTTTATTACAGCGCACACAGACCAGCTGCCTCCAGCCCCTCCCCCTCGCAAAGTTGCATGCCGCGTGCATGACAGCGTCAACGTTGCACTTGCTCAGAGAGGCTATCGTTCAGTTCAGTTTAATTTTATTTATATAGCACGTTTAAATACAACCGTAGTTGACCAAGGTGCTTAACAAGCTAAATAACTAAACAAAGTGATAATCTACACAAACAATACACAATACAAAATAACCAACAGTAGAAAAACAAATGGTCAAGGTATCAAAGCTCAACTTGAATTGAAAGCCAAGGAATAGTAGAGTCTTAAGCAAGGAGTTGAATGTTTCAACGGTCCGAGCAGTTCTTTAATGAATTTGTAAACTATTCCAGAGGTTTGGAGCAGCCACTGCCAAGGCTCGGTCACCTTTGTATTCTAAACTGGATCTGGGTACATCGAAGAGCATCTGAAGACCTCAGTGCTTTGACAGGTGTGAGGTGTAAAAGCTCTGATAAATAAGAAGGCGACAACACATTTAAAATCTTGAAAACAATCCAAAAGTTGAGCTGCTGCGTTCTGGACTAACTGTAACCGACGAAGGGTTGACTGATCCAATCCAACATGCAAAGAGTTACAGTAGTCTAATCGAGACGTAATAAATGCATGTATGGCTCTTTTGAAGTCTTTGCATAGCAGGTAGGGCTTGACCTTAGCCAAAAGTCCAAGCTGGAAGAAACTGGTTTTAACAGAACTAATCTGTTTGTCAGATTTAAAAGCACTGTTAAAAATCACACCCAGATTCTTGGTAAAAGGACGAATATGGGAACCTAAGGTATAAAGAGCATCTACACAGGCACTAAAATGTTCAGCACGACCAAACACAACAATTTCTATCTTATTGTCATTGAGAGAAAATTCTGATCCAACCAAGCAGTTCAGGAAAGGCTGAAATGTGTCCTTATCATTGTTGCTTTTTTTTTTTTTACAGGCAAATAGATTTGTACATCGTCTGCAAAACAATGGAACGAAATGTTACATTTTTTAAAAAAGGACCCCATTTTATCGTTGGTAGCATGCTGCTGGTGGTCTTGCAATGGGATTAACTGTACTAATAAACCGTTGAAACATCAGGGCCACGCTGCTGTGAAAGCACCCCGAACATCATTTATCTCTCTGCGGCAGTCTCCTCCGTTTCATGTATTTCTAATTGAGCTAACTAACCGGAGCCAACCGCTAATCGGAGCTAATGGTTGATAACCGAGCCTTCAGTTCTCCGTGCCTGTATCCATTTTCTGTATTTATGGACCCGAGCCCAAATAAAACTCTTAATTTTATTAAATTGGCTGTAAAAGTTTTAAACTACAACTCAGTTGTTTGAATGACAGAAATCTGCTCAGATGAGAACTTAATGAGTGCAACAGGTCATGTATAGTACATAACAGTAGGCTATGTTTAGGAACCCCAACACACGGATTCATAAATTCCCAAAAATGAGCAAAGATCTATCAAATAAAATGAACAAGAATTTACTTTAGATATTCCTTGTCTTATGTGATTTAACAGGAGTTAGGAGGAAACAGTTTTGAGATTAATAACATGTAATTTTCTATGGCATTATTTTTGTGACTTTCCGCCGACCCGTTTGTTTGTGGTTGTTGCCATGGTAAATTGTAGTATCATGGCTCCTTTCATACTGCCTTTTTATAGTAGTGGTGCATGCACGTAACCCTGAGTGAACCTACTCCGAGTTGATTGAACCAACTCTAATCAGCTGTTCTGGAACCGAAAACTCAGTTTCCATCTCAGGGTAAATCAACTCAGACATCAGGGTTAGACTCAGAGCTTGTTAAACCTCCTACCTGGAACGGACCCCAGGAAGCGCAGGAAACGAGAAAGCTGGGAGCAAAACTGCAAACGCGATGGAGAGAGCAAAAGACTGATCATTGAGAAAGAAGCAGAGGGAACTGTAAACAAAAGGACATAATATCAAACAAATAAAAAACCAATAGTTTACGACTACACACACGTTTTGTTTGCAAGTTTTAAGTTTTACCTTTGCTTGAGTTAGTGTTTTTTCTTTGATACTTGAGAAGTTTTGCTTGGAATTAGTCACAAAAATAATCCCATAATTTTTTGAATGGAGTATAGTATTATGGGTATTTCATCTGCTGAACTGTTAACATTTGGCAAAAAAACCAACAAAACTGATTTAGTTGTCAAAGAACATCATGAGCCGCTTTCCGACCAAGTAGTTACAGGAACGTAGTTATAGGAAAAGTCCACTACTAAATGGATCTACTAACCACTCTCCCTCAAAACAGTTTTTTCCAATTGCATTCGCACTGGCCAAGTGGCCGTATGGACTGGTAGGAGGGGTAAGGGAGTGATGCAAGCATGGCAACGGTCTTTATAGCATTAAAATTAGAAAACAAATGCACCAAAAAAATATGAACTGAATACTAAATATAATGTATATAGCATATTTGTCATAATTTTAACAAGTCTCCCGAAGAGAAACATATCTCTCTCCCCCTCTGCTGCCTGCTACGCTGTGTGTGTGACTGTGTGTGACTGTGTGTGACTGTGTGTGTGTGTGTGTGTGTGTGTGTGTGTGTGTGTGTGTGTGTGTGTGTGTGTGTGTGTGTTTGTTGTGTGTGTTTGTGTGTGTGTGTGTTTGTGTGTGTGTGTGTGTGTGTGTGTGTGTGTGTGACGGCCGGCCGCAGGACACGCTTGTGGAGTTTAACTCCAAAAAGACAGTTAACCACAGGTTCCTGTTAATCTTATGATGGACATGTGTTGGGATATTTAAACAAACGAACCGTCAACAGCGAAATAAAAGCCTGTTATCAACGAGAGCGGTCTGAGAGACCTCCAGCTTAAAGCGGGGTCTCTGATCATGACTGGCCGAGCGTAGAGATAGCGGCCGGGGCAGGTGCCTGCCGACTGTCGCCTCACTTCATGGAGCTTCTCAACTCTGAAAACTTTGAAGCAAATTGTCAATTCAGCATCAATTTACGCAAGACTGACTATATTCGAAATCTAAACAGTTCATTTCTCGCCTAAAACGTTGTCAGAAGTGAAATTAGTGATGAATAAAATAATAAAATTGTCCCGTTGTTGGTCTGTCTGTACCGGAAACCTGACCCTCATTGACCTAGGTTCATATACTGAAAAGGGAACAGCGAAAAGAGCCTGCCCTGAAGTAGGAGCTGAAAGAGTTACAGGAACTGCGGCCAGAGAAACTTAAAATTGGTCCAGTCGGAACACAAGAAAAATAGAGTTCTAGGAATTTTATATTCTAGGAACTGCTAAAATCCGGTCGGAAAGCGGCTATGGCTTCACTTTTTTGTCATTTCTTTAAAATGTAACGAGCAATTTTTTTTTTTTTTTTTATCAGAATACTGAAAGCAGCAGAACTGAGTAGGCTACATTTTAATATCTGTTTATTTATCACAAGTTATATCATTATCGCGATATTCAACAGCGTTACAGCATATATTGCATATTTTCCTTATATCATGCCGCCCTAATAACTAGCAAGTCCACGGTTTAAGAAGGTTGTTCAATAACTCTCTCTCTCTCTGTTTGTCTGTTGCTATAGAAACGGAGAGGAGGAGAGGGACCCAAACGTCACCACTGTCAACACTCTGACAAATCTTTCACAACATCTGGATATTTAAAGATTCATCAGAGAGTTCACTCTGGAGACAATCTACACAGCTGTGATCAATGTGGGGCAGCTTTCACACAACAGGGTGACATAAAAAGACATCAATGCATTCACACTGAAGAAAAGCCTTACAGCTGTGATCTATGTGGTAGAACCTTTTCTAGGAGTGGTAGCCTTAAATCTCACCAGCGTGTTCACACTGGAGAGAAGCCTTACAGCTGTGATCAATGTGGTAAAACCTTTTCTAAGAGTGGTAACCTTAAATCTCACCAGCGTGTTCACACTGGAGAGAAGCCTTACTGGTGTGATCTATGTGGTAAAACCTTTTCTCATAGTGGTAACCTAAAATTTCACCAACATGTTCACTCTGGAGAGAAGCCGTACTGGTGTGAACAATGTGGGAAAACTTTTGCTCGGAGTAGTGAATTTAAAAAACATCAACGCATTCACACTGGAGAGAAGCCGTACAGCTGTGATCTATGTGGTAAAACCTTTTCTCAGAGCAGTAGCCTTAAATCTCACCAGCGCGTTCACACTGGAGAGAAGCCGTACTGCTGTGAACAATGTGGGGAGACTTTTTCTGTTAATGGGTCCCTTAAAAAACATCACCGCATTCACACTGGAGAGAAGCCGTACAGCTGTGATCTATGTTGTAAAACTTTTTCTCATAGTAATGGCCTTAAATATCACCGACGTATTCACACTGGAGAGAAGCCGTACTGGTGTGAACAATGTGGGAAAACATTTTCTCTGAATAGTCACCTTAAAAGACACCAGCGCGTTCACACTGCCTCGTTGTGAACATGTTTCCGAGCCAAGCTGTTTCCTCCTGCCTCCTCCTCATGCCCTGATAGCTGTGTTGTTATTTTCTGATCTTCTCTCCACATTGAAGGCTGACCAGCAGTAACTTTATCTTCTGAACAGCATGGATGTTATCCTGGCTAGGACTACACATTACACTCCCTCCCTTTGAAGGGGTTTATTCCACTCAAAATTAGTTAGTTTTCCTGTAATATAATATTCTGAGTTCAGGGATCAACTGCTAGCGCTTTTTAACTAATGCTGCAACGAAGAAGTGTTGTTCTTAATTAATCACCTTGTAAATACAATTTACAAAAATCCCCATCGCTGTTTACTAAGGTGATGTCAAATTGCTGATATATTCAGTTTTTCACCAGCGTTGACAGTTACTTTAAAAAAGTAACTTAGTTACTTTACAGATTATTTGATTTTAAAAGTAACAAAGTTAGATTACAAGTTACTTTATTAGTTACATTCAGCAACTGCCGACAACACCCCCACAGCCTCAACATAAAAATGACAACCGGTTTACTGTGAGGCAGCTCGGCATTACCAGTAGTAGGATCTGGTTTATTATGGCACGAAAGAGAGCAAGTCAACCGTGTTTAAGGACAGCATTTCCTCTACAACATACTGCCAGACTAACTTCTTCAACTCTCCCCCACTTACTGGTTTTGCGTTTGGGTGGTGGGGGACCTCCTGCTCTCTGCTTCCCACCACCTGCTGGGACTTGCTCTGTAAGTTTGACTGCAGCGCTGCGACTGCAAAATGTTTCTTCAAATCTGACGTAGTGTTTTTGTAGCTAGATAGCACTTTGTCGCCACCAGCACGGAGTGTACAACCAACCTTAATATTGCCGTCTTTAGCTGACACAAACTCTAAATAGTGACTGTATTTCCAGCTAGAAAACGTGCATCTCTCTCCTCCCTCCATTGTTGTTTACGTTTGTGTTGCTGCGTGGTACACGTGACCTGTCCTCATGCTGAAAACGTGAACTGTCCTCATGCTGAAAACGTGAATTGTCGCATACGTGACTTCACTTCCCGAGACGCGGAGGTGAAAAAAGTACTAAAATATTGTACTCAAGTAAAAGTACAAATACTTTGATTAAATATTACTCAAGTACAAGTAAAAATACCTATCTGAAAAATTACTCAAGTAAAAGTAATAAGTAGTTCATTTAAAATGTACTTTAAGTAAAAGTTACTTAGTTACATTTAAAAAAAACAACTGTAAAACGGGGGGGGGGGGATCTCTCCCATGTAGTGAATATAGGACAAGGGGTCATACATTTTAATTAAAGAAAAATCCATACAAATGTATACATATGTAATAACAACATAACACATGTCACACATGTGTGACCCTTAGAAAGATATAATCTGCAATTTTAGTTCAGACCATCCCATAACATGTTTTCAAACAATCAACTGAAAGTGAAAGTACCATACAATGTTAGTTCTGAGGGCCGTCTTTCTTTTCTTCACAAACAACAGTTATAATGCAAATCAAGGCCAAATCATGTGTTTTGACTCCATAAATGGGTTAGACCCAGGGCTGGGCAGAGATGCTCCCAAGTCTCTGAGCTAGAGTCCAAGTCAAGTCTCAAGTCTTTGAGCTAGAGTCCAAGTCAAGTCTCTGAGCTAGAGTCCAAGTCAAGTCTCAAGTGTCTTGTGGTTATAATAAGTGTTGTATCACGTACAGCGACCCATCCAGGCTGCTTAGAACACTACATAGCTATATATAAGGAATTCAAAGCATGCAATATGTTATTATGACTCCTTTATCTATCAGCATACAGTATCAGCTTTTATTTTGGTATATATTCAGTGTAAACAGACTATTGCAACATGATAAAAACACCAAGAATGCTTTACTTTTAAGTTAATATCTGTATTTTGCCTTGTAGCTTGAACATACAGTACAGACCAAAAATTGAGGTTCTGAAGAAAAAGGACTCCCTTGTCTGTCGATGAATTATAATGAAAGGCCTTGGCTCCTATTGTGCTGGCTCTGTGGGGCCATAAGACCAAATATAGAAAATGTTATAATTCACAACACTAAAATTGACATACTTGTATTTAGTTCAAAACTGCAAAACATCACAGTGTAGCTAAATGCAAAACACTATCTCAAGTCGAGTCTGAAGTCACTGTGTGTGCGACTTAAGTCGCACTCGAGTCCGAGTCTCAAACTCGATTCCCCATCTCTGAGGCTGGGCGATATGGAGAAAATCAAATATCACAATATGTTTGACCAAATACCTCGATACCGCAAAGATATTGGATTGTTGACTATTGGTGCTTTCACAAATTATTTACACAATGTGATCTTAGATAAATAATCACCAGTAATGTGGATATTATGACTAAGTGGGGAAAGGCAAATAATAGAACAGTCTGGTAAGTTCAGAAAATGACATCACTTTACTGTAACGCAGCCTTTAAAACCAGGAGAAGACACTTATGTCATATCACGATATTACGTATCCAAAATCTAAGACGATATCTAGTCTCATATCACGATATCGATATAATATTGATATATTGCCCAGCTCAGCTGTTTAATATAAACAGACCCTAATGTTCACAGCCCAGACTAGCAGCTAGCTTCTACACCTAAGTAGCGCGTATGAGCTAATTAGATGTATGTGAATTAATTCAGCCAGTCTCCTACATACGTTGTTCTAAGGCAGGGGTGGGCAATTCATTTTCCCAAGGGGCCACATGAGAAACAGGGACTGTTGTGGGGGGCTGTGCAGACTGCTGGTGCATTACATAGACAGTATATAAGAAGGTGCGTTACAGTCTATGGTCTGGTGTAGTCATTCCGGGCGCGATTTTATTTTTTATGGGATTTGTAATGTAGCGAAATACAATCCTTCAGTCAAAATGTAATCAAGTACATTTTAAAATACCGATTTTAAAAACTACTTAATACACAACAAAACTACTCAATACAGTAACGTGAGTAAATGTATTTTGTTACTTTCCACCTCTGCCGAGACGCAAGAAGAAAGCAAAAATATATATTTTTACTAAGGAAAATGACAAAAATAGTAACGCACAGTGACTTGGTTAATTAACTTTAATCTGATTACTGGTTTGGAAATAGTAACACGTTAGATTACTCGTTACTGAAAAAAGTGGTCAGATTACACGGTAACGAGTTACTGGCATCACTGATTGTCACTTAAAACGAAAAAAACTTTAATCGGAACATGTCTGCTGCTGCTTAAAAATGAATTGAACAGTTGATGTGTTTAAACTGCGTCTCTGGACGCCATCTTGGGACGAACAACTGATCTTAAAGAAAGATAGTTGTACTGCTTTTGGATGTTCATGTGGAAGAAATGCTAAACTAAGCAACATGGAATAACATTTCATGGATGAAAAATGTGTTTTACAATATTTTATTATTACTAAAGTGTTCATTTTTTGATAGCTCTGCAAACCCTTGGTGTTCTCTCAATGAGCTTCATGAGGTAGTCACCTGAAATGGTTATACCTTCACAGGTGTGCTTTGTCAGGGTTAATTAGTGGAAGTTTTTCCTTTATTAATAAAAAAGCAAAGGGTGGCTACTTTGAAGAATCTAAAATATAAGACATGTTTTCAGTTATTTCACACTTTTTTGTTAAGTACATAATTCCATATGTGTTCATTCATAGTTTTGATGCCTTCAGTGAGAATCTACAATGTAAATAGTCATGAAAATAAAAAGGAAACTCATTGAATGAGAAGGTGTGTCCAAACTTTTGGCACAGTATTGTGTGTGTGTGTGTATATATATATATATATATATATATATATATATATATATATATATATATATATATATATATACAGGGTTGGGCCTGGACCTCTCCACCAACCCTGCTCCGGCTATGGCACACCCCTATTTGCATAAAACATTGAAAGACAAGAAAAAACACAGGGCACACACACAACAGACCAACAAAATATGACCACGATCATAACAGTATGCATGTATGTATGTATGTATCCCACAGGAGTCTCTGGTGGATTAGACACATGAGAACAGCTGGTTGTATTCGGGGGGAAGTTTGTGAGCTTTTGGCTAATTCTGGGATTTTTAACCCATGTATAATCATTTGTTTTATTAATTTGATCTGTCCTCTTCTTAAATAAACTGAGTTGAATTGAACTTAGTTTCTTCTTATTTTACAGGTTTATTCTTTTTTATGACACTCTTATGACATCATACTTCAGTTTATCACAAACATGAAGGAAGGGTAAAAACTCATCTGAAAAGTAACTACAAAATGCATTTCCTGCAGAAAATGCTTGTGAAGGCTGAAAAGCTAAATTGCTAAAGTTTAACTAGATTGCTGGCTTTAATGTGAAAGAAGAAGGTGAGGCAGTAAGAATAGTTGGAAAAGTTGGAATAGTATTAATTAGTTTCCATTTCTTTAACATGATAAATAATACTAAACATGTATGATACTAAAGTGGAATATTTAAAGGTTTTCTGAAAAGCTGTCACTACACTGAATTGCAGGCTTCAATGTGAAGAAGAAGGTGAAGTTATGCAAAAAATTAGCAACATTGGAAACTGTTCTAATTAATATGAATGTCTTTAAAATATGAATAATGCTAACATTGTATGAAATATCTGCACCACTGAACTCTATTGATCTGCGCTCGTTGCTGAGCAACAGTCTGCTCCGTTAGTTACTCCTCTGTAGTTCGGTGGGCTCGGTGAGATTCGGGGCTGAAGTTGTAACATTGTTGCATTTTTCATTTGTTTCGGTTTGCGTCACACTGCACTTTATCAAACGCAGCAAACAGTGGAAACACACGTCACGTGGTGGAAGCAGTCGCTTGTTGATTGGACAGAATATCAGAGGGAAACTCTCCGAAATAATGAAGCTCCACTACATTTCTACCGTGTTGGCTTTTCTGGTTCTGCTTTAGTGTTTTTAATATTTTAGAGGAAGGTGAACAATGGGAGCAGCTGACAGTGTTGGCTCTATCATTAAATGTCTTTAGTTGTGTTTAAGAGGAGTTGGAGCAGAGTGTCTGTTAAAACCTAGGCCACTGTTTGAAGGGAACTGGAATCTTACTGGAAGCTGACTCGCTAGAAAAAACAAATGCATTTTAACGCTGTAAATTGAAAAAAAAAAGACAGTTTCAGGCATTCACATTTGCTGGAGGAACTAACCTGCACATGCATTACATATGGATCTGAAAGTTATCATCCATTAAACCAGATATTTAAGTCTGTAAACTGTGTGAAAGGTTGAAACTGCAGGCTAGTAAATGCTCTGTTTTTGGTCCACTTCCTGTGTTTGGGTCAGATCCCGTTCTCACCTAGTCTGGCTATCACCAGACCAAGCTCAATCTTTTCAGATTGAACAGGGTGAAATCTAATCGCCCTCAGATGGGGCTGGGTTTACCCAGTCTAGTTCTCACCTGAAGGGAACCAAACTCTAGTTCACTTGGAAGAGAACCGAGACCCCCGTTATCAAGTGGACCAGAGTTCAGATGAGCTTCCACACCGCCCCAAACCAACCGGACTATCGGACCAAACACTCCAGAGTTCATTTATAACGGACCAAACTGTCAGGTGTGAAGGAGACCTTACTGTAGGTCTCCTGTACACTGCCTGCGTGGCATGAGCGTGGCGTTTTTTTTTCATATCTCTTTACACACTAGAAACGTGTCTGATGTGGCGCTGCTGCTACAGTCACTTTTTGGCAAGTGGAAACGTGCATTTTATGGATGTATTGCTTCTTAAAGAATGTATTTAAACTGGTTAAGTTCTTGTGGGCTATAATCTGTCAGAATTGAAATCCAGTATTTTTGAGGCAGAAACAACCTTTCAGTGTAAAGGTAGGGGCTGAGATCACTTTTTGGCAGAACAGCAGAAGCACGTGTCCCCCCCCCGCTCCAGGTGACTGATGGACAGACAGGTGCTGCTGTCGGTTCACTTTCCTTCTTCAGTTGTCGGATGGAAAGTTGGAGATGTTTCCAATCAGCAGAAATCAGCTGGGACAGCCAACCAACACACACACTGGGAGTCCAACCACTTTAATTAATGTTGACTTTGTGAATATTATATCTGAACTTTTAGCTTCAGTCTTCATCACAGACTCCAGCAGTTTTGGAGTACCGAAGCCAAGTGAATGTAAAATCAATCTGAGCATCACAACTAACTGTTTTAGACACCGATATGGTCATAATAATGCTCCAAAATGCTGTCAAATTGCATTTCTTTTTTAATTGTCACATTTTTCTTAAGGGGAGGAGCCCTAAACCTCCTGCCAAATATGGTCCCCCAAGTCTTTTCCCAAACCTGGGGAAAAGTGCCCAGTGTAGTTAAACAGGAGGAATGTGAGGTAGAACAACAGCCTGTCAACTGCTACTGTTGATTCTGCATCAAGCTGCACAGTTTGGACATGTGCAGCTAACTGACCGCAGCTGGAACATCTGGTGGAGCATCACAGCTGTCTAAAAACAAGGACACATGTTAATGACTGCTACACTTGATTATATCAATAATTCATAATCTATTAGCCTTGTGTGATGACAAAAACCAAAGTTTCTAAATGTCTGACTTGTTTCCATTGCTGCAGAATGACTCCTCAACAATAAATGCCATCCCAATACTGACCTTACTTCCTTCACCTTTTAATGGTTCTGCTATTACCTTCTGCTTTGGTAGCACTAGGGTTCTAACCTTTCTGCCTAATGGCTGTCTCATCTTATTGCTTTTCCCGTCTTTTATTCCTGTTGGCCAGTCAGACTCTTAAAGTTTGGATTTTAGTTCTCTTACAAGCCAGTAACTGACCCTCTGCAGATATGATAGTTTTGTCATTGTGGAACAAACAATCCTTCATGTACATAGACTCTTTGTCCCAAAAACTCTAAGGATTAATATTATTATAACATCTAATTTCATTTTACTTTGTAGTTTGAATTGAGGATTTAAAAGTATAAAATGTTAGTTTAGGGTGAGATTTGTGAAAAAACAGATGGGGGGTGTTAAGTTAACTGACTTGAACTTGACGTGAAAGTATAAGCCAAGCGTCTGTTTTATATCGTTATTTATTCCATACATGTGCAAGGCTCTGTTCATCCGTCTCCATCATTACACACAAGTGAACTGGCATACATGGCATACATGCAGTATGAGAAACTGTTATACCTCAAATATAACAACCAACACTATTACCATAATGTATTGATAAGAGCGTTATCCAAAAATGATATTTAACACACAGATACATACTTTGGGAGGAAGACAATTTACAATGTTACAATGTTACAATTTATGACACAAATAAATGGGTAAAAACAACTTTCTTCAGAGTTCTCATCATAGAATTTAATGTGAAATTACATATTCACAACACTCTGTGTATCATCCGTTCATTCTGTTTGTTCAGACTGAAAGCAAAGACACTGATGATGTCATACAAAGTCAGAAAATAGAAAGCAAACTGTTTCCAGAGGACACTAAAGAATGATGGAGCAGCAGGAAACAGACCAGGTCAGATAGTAAACAGCTGATTATTCATCTGACTTGTAGAATAACCTCAATGATTGGATTGTTTTAAATGTCTGGGAATGTGGAACAACTCAATGCAAAATGAATGAAATAAAACAAGGCCACATGCTGATTATTTGTGACTTGATTTGATGGATTTATTCTTCCTGTTGTGTCTGTGTTTAAACTCCTAATTAAAAGGTAAAGTTTCCATCCACTAAAAGTTCTGTTGTTGCCGCTGACAGACTCAGATTATTATTCTAAGTGTCTGACAACATTATGGAAAGGATCCCTACAGAGATAGAGCTTTTAGTTAAAGAGTAAGATCCTTTTAGTTTGACATGAAACAGCCCAGAAATTACCATCACCAAACTCCACCAGACTCCATGTAAATAATCAGGACTTTTAGCGTGTATAGAGCCAGCACATTTCCACCAGACTCCATGTAAATCATCAGGACTTTTAGCGTGTATAGAGCCAGCATATTTCCACCAGACTCCATGTACATAATCAGGACTTTTAGCGTGTATAGAGCCAGCATATTTCCACCAGACTCCATGTACATAATCAGGACTTTTAGTGAGTATAGAGCCAGCATATTTCCACCAGACTCCATGTAAATAATCAGGACTTTTAGCGTGTATAGAGCCAGCATATTTCCACCAGACTCCATGTACATAATCAGGACTTTTAGCGTGTATAGAGCCAGCATATCTCCACCAGACTCCATGTAAATAATCAGGACTTTTAGCGTGTATAAAGCCAGCCTATTTCCACATGTAAATGGGTGAATTAAGGGTTTATTTCAACCAAACCAGAGTGGTGATTGTTGTTGGAACAGTTGATATATATTTTTTTTCAACTATAGATGAAGTGTGTTTAATAATCATGAAATTGCTATTTTATTTAAATGGAGTCATGTGGAAACATACATTTAAATGCTTACATTATATTTAGTTATTTCTCTTTATACTTACAAATAGTTTTAATTATTTCAGTGCTGTACATTATTTAATACTCAAGTAAAGTACAAGTACCTCGAGTTAAGTCCAGTACTTGAGTACATGTCCTCAGTTCCAGTCCACCACTAACTGATTAATGAACTGAATGTGTATCTGTTGTTCCCCTCCTGACCTCCAGGTGGCGGCGTTCTTTCATTTTAAACTTTAATCTGAAAAACCCTGACTTGGAGGAAACCGGAAGTCTCGTTGTTTCACTGTGATCTCGGGCTGGCGGCGGGATAGTTGTGTTGTTTATTAGTGAGTTTTAAACATAGACAGTATAAGAACGGTTTTAAGAAGACAGAGCTCCAGGTAAACCCGCACACACTCACTCAGGTAAACACTTTAATAACGTTAATAATGTTCTTTTACACGGCTATCAAAGCAAATAGAAGCCAGAGCTGCGCATGCGTTAGTTTCCCATTCTGCTGTTGCTAAGATTCAGGTAAACAGAACGTCCGTTGCTGAGCAACAGTCTGCGCCGTTAGTTGCTCCTCTGTAGTTCGGTGGGCTCGGTGACATTCGGGGCTGAAGTTGTAACATTGTTGCATTTTTCATTTGGTTCGGTTTGCGTCACACTGCACTTTATCAAACGCAGCAAACAGTGGAAACACACGTCACGTGGTGGAAGCAGTCGCTTGTTGATTGGACAGAATATCAGAGGGAAACTCTCTAGAGGAAGGTGAACAATGGGAGCAGCGTCACGTGGTGGAAGCAGTCCAGAGGGTGGGGGGAGGGGAGTCTGGGTGTCCTCCCCCAGGGAAGTTTTGAGTGTCAGCAACTGAATTTTTTTAGCATTTGGATACAGTTTAATGCACCAATTTATGCTGGAAATACCTTTATTTAGCCTATGCTAAGAAGAAAATAACAGATGACAATTCAGAATATATCACAAATATAATGGAAAGTATGTTGTTGCGTATCATTGGGTATTTTTAAATGGGTATATGGAAATCCTGGAGCTTTCTTAGTGGGTGTACTGCGTAATCCTGCGTATCACGTAGACTACACCACTGGAACTAACCTGCACACGCATTACATATGGATCTGAAAGTTATCATCCCTTAAACCAGATATTTAAGTCTGTAAACTGTGTGAAAGGTTGAAACTGCAGGCTAGTAAATGCTCTGGTTTTGGTCCACTTCCTGTGTTTGGGTCGGATCGCGTTCCCACCTGAACCCGGGACCCCCGTTTCCAAGGCGGACCAGAGTTCTGGTGTTTGATCTGCACCGAGTTCAGATTGAGGACAGTAAAGTTGTTAGTGTAAGTTAGCACACCTAAACAACGGAGTCTGAGTGAGACAGGAAGACAGCTGTCTCCGAGATGACGTCATCTTCTGCCTTCTGTAGAAGTGGTGAACTTACAGCTTGCAGCACTTTAATCACATATAGTGGGGAGCTTTGGACTGATATCTAGTGTCGGCAAAATCACTTTTTCCTGAAATGCTCTGAGTGAATTTAACAAAAGTAAAATTCACAAAGTCAGGCTGAGGAGGAGAGACTAGGTAGAGTCAGGCTGAAGTATTTCGGATAGATTAGCGGCTTTCCTCAACAGACCACAAGGTTGATAACAGATTTCCTGATGCGAAAATAGAGAATACACATTGTTCGTACTTTATACTGAGTGAGCAGCAGTATGTAAGTATGATAACGGGAAACACATTATTTGTGAAAAAAATAAACACGGCCGCTTAGGCCTGTCATGATAGTCAATAAATCGAGTTATCGCACGATAAAAGAAAAAAATGAGCTCGATAATCTTTCCGGCCGCGATAATTTCCATGTGCATGCTTGTTTGTTTTCCTCGTCTCGCTCTACCAGAGAGACTGGAGGACCACTCTCGGTTCCTTAGCGTAATGAGGAGTGAACCCTCTTGTCAGTCGCATGGTCTTTGTGTGGGCGGGACTCCAGGCGGAGAGAGACAGAGAAACGCTAGTTGAGAGTTGGAGCAGGGTTTCCCGCAGCACTTTGCAGTTAAGGCGCCGTCAAAAAAAAAGTATATGAGCGATTTCACCCGTGTTACTCGACGTCCCGTTTTCTCCCTTTCATTCCAAACCACACAGCTGACAACCTGCAGGTGGAGGCGGTGGCTCGGACATACACGCCGCTGTGGACTCGTCAGTCTCGCAAGCGGTTTCAGGAAAGTGGCTGCATGTGTCCGACAATGCACAGAACATTAACGGTACAAGCCTGTGTGTGCGTGTGTGTGCTTGTGTGTGTGTGTGCGTGTGTGCGTGTGTGCTTGTGTGTGTGTGTCGTTTTGTGTGTGTGTGTGGCGTGTGTGTGTGTGTGTGTGTGTTTTGTGTGTGTTGGTGTCGGCCCCCCTACCGAAGCTCCGACCTGAAGAGGAGCAGAAGCCGCCCTTCGCCAAAATGAAGACTGAAAAACAGAACTATTTTGGTACATTTACTCGCCATGTGGCAGATAGCCATACAGATAGATTTAATTTATTAATTATATATTATTTAAATTTAATATTTAGTGTTAAATGTAGTACAGAGTCTGTAGTCTGAGAACTTACGTGTCACAAACGGCAATTCCACAACTGTACATCAGCGTGAAAGACGACATACTATATATATATATATATACACACACACATATATATATATATATATGTGTGTGTGTATATGTGTGTGTATATATTGTAGCGTTCCACGTTCTGCCGCACGGCTGGCTAGGTAGCTGAATGACGAGGAGACAGTGGCTGAAGTTTAACCGGATGGACCGGGCTTTATTACCCTCGAACACAGGCTAATAACAGGGTTGGAAGAGTGCCCAAAAACAAAAACCAAAGCTGCTGGCCCGACTACTCTCCTAGCTTCCTCCCTCTCCGTAAAACTTCCCCCTCCTTCCCCCCCCCTCTCCAACCTGACCAATCAGCTGAACTAGGGCAACATCTTCCCCAATGAACACCCCCGACTCTCCCATATTAGTCCTGCAGGGTCGCTACACTGCCCCCCCCGCTAATTCCTTGTCCCCGAGGAAGCTCAAAGTCTTGAAAGCGACCCGGCAATCTCCGCACCCTCTGCGACCTCCTAACTCCTTGACCCTCCGGGAGAGGTCTAGGAGCGGTAGAGGCATTTCTTGGCACTACAGCTCCAAGCGGTGTCACCACCTCTCCTCGAAGAGCATCCTGCTGCCGTATTGGTGGGCCTCTCCTGCGGCACGGTGATCCTACACTTGCCCCGGTCTGTGTCACTGGGAAAGCCGGCTGTTGGTTACCTCGGTATGGTGCCATCCTATCCCGGTGTAGAACTACTGTGCGTCCTCTTGGAGCCAGTTTAATGCGGTACACAACCTGGCCCACCCTTTGGACCACGTAGCAGGGACCAATCCATGTGCTGTCCAACTTAGGGCAGCGGCCCTTAACTCTCTTGGGACCATACACCCAGGCAAGATCCCCTGCCTGGAAGTCCTGTCCTTTGACGTGCACGTCGTAGCCTCGTTTTTGACGGACCCCGGCCTGCTGCGATTGGTGCCTGGCAAAGTTGTGGGCCGTCTCCAATCGGTCCTGTAACTGCCTGGCATATTCTGGCCCTGCCGAGGCATCGGGTGCATCTGGTGGCCGTCCATAGGCCAGCTCCGTCGGCGTTCTCAGCTCTCTGCCGAGCATCAACAATGCAGGAGTACATCCGGTGGATTCTTGGACTGCGCTGCGGCACGCCATGAGGATGAGGGGAATCTGCAGATCCCAATCACTCTGGTCCGGGGCAGTGGAAAGGGCCAGCTGGGCACTCAAGGTCCGCATGAACCGCTCCACTAATCCGTCACTTTGTGGGTGCAGCGGAGTAGTCCTCGTCTTCCGGATGTCAAGCTGGCTACACATTGTGGTGAACACCTGTGCTTCGAAGTTCCGCCCCTGGTCTGAGTGGAGCTGTGATGGTGTTCCGAAGCGGCTGAACATTCCTTGTACCAAGGCCTCAGCCACGGTTGTCGCCTCCTGGTCAGGAAGGGGGTATGCTTCGGGCCACTTCGTAAAATAGTCAATGGCGACTAGCACATATCGGTTCCCTCTACTAGTACGGGGGAGGGGCCCCAGCACATCAACGGCCACTCTGTCCATGGGCGCCCCTACCCGGTGCTGCTGTAAGGGTGCACGGGACTGACCTTGGGGGCCTTTACGGGCAGTACAGGCATCACATCGGCGGCAGTAGTCTTCCACATCCCTCCTACTCTGGCCCCAGTAGAACGTCTGTCTCAGCCGTCTTAAGGTCTTTGTCACCCCAAAGTGACCAACTCCGGGGCTACCATGATGTGCTTCAAGCACTTCCTCACGGAGGTTTTTGGGTACAACCACTTGCCATTGTGGTTCTCCAGTGGCTGGCACACGCCAGCATCTCTTCAGGACTCCCTCATGCAGCTCCACTCCAGGCCATTGAGACCAGAGCCCTCTGACGGTGGCGGACTGGCCAACCACATCTTCCCAGGGTGGTCGGATGTTAGCATCCAGCCACCCCATGACCAGATTGAGGTCAGGGTCCTCGAGTTGCAATTCCCTCCACCTCTTCACATTATCGGGTAACAGCGCCCGACAGATCACCCTTCCAGCGTTCTGGCTTGCTGCTTCACGTTCTTCAGCACGGTCACAGTGGTGACAGCCTGGAGCGCATGGTCGGCGGGAGAGACTGTCTGCATTGTTGTGACTTTCCCCAGCTCTGTGCTGAATAGTAAACTGAAAGGCCTGGAGTTGTTCGATCCACCTGGCTACTTGTCCTTCTGGCTCTGGACATGAGCCACTTCAAGGCAGCGTGGTCAGTGCGGATAGTGAACTGGAGGCCACAGAGGATATGCTTGAAATGGCCCACAACATCGATCACTGCCAAGAGTTCCCTGCGAGTGACGCAGTAGTTCTTCTCTGGCTTATCGAGGGAGCGACTGTGGTAAGCAACAACACGCTCGCCCTCTGGGGTCAGCTGCGAGAGTACGGCGCCAAGACCTGTGTTGCTGGCGTCCGTGTCGAGGATAAACGGCAGCTCAGGGTTGGGTGCAACCAGCACCGGGTCCTTGCATAAGACCTGTTTTAGCTGGTGGAAGGCAGCTTCCTGATCATGTCCCCACTCATAGGGAACATCTTTGCGCAGTAAGTTGAACATGGGCGCAGCCACCGTAGAGAATCCAGCCACAAACCGTCTGTAGTAGGAAGCCAATCCCAGGAAGGATCTCAGTTGCCGGACATCAGTGGGGGTGGGCCAATCCCGGACAGCTGCTACCTTGTCTGGTTCTGTCATGATGCCAGCTTCACTTACTTTATGACCCAAGAAGGATACCTCCCGCCGCAGGAAGCAGCACTTACCGGGATGAAGCTTCAGGCCTGCAATCTTGATCCGCTCCAGTACTTCTCTCAGGTTCTCAAGTGCTGAGTCAAAACTGGGCCCATGGACAAGGAGATCATCAAGGTAGACTAGGCAGCGCTCGGGGGGGACACCCACAAGGACCTTTTCCATCAGCCTCTCAAATGTTGCGGGGGCGTTGCACAGTCCGAACGGCATGGTGGTGAACTGCCACAGGCCCCGCCCCATGGTAAAGGCGGTCTTGGCTTTGTCTTCTGGAGCCATAGCCACCTGCCAATATCCACTCCGGAGGTCCAATGAGGAAAACCAGGCTGAGCCGGCCACGTAGTCGAGGGACTCATCTATCCGCGGCAGTGGATAAGAGTCTTTCACTGTCTTGTCGTTTAATGGTCGGAAGTCGACACAAAACCTCCACTTTCCATCCTTCCTAGGAGCCATAACGACCGATGACACCCATGGACTTTCGGGACCGCCAACTTTTATTTCCAAAATTCTTTTTTTTTTTAATGCCAGCATCCTTCATTTCTTGTGGCTCTGGTTGGGGGGGGGTTGCTTTTTTGCGGGAATATGGGAGGCGCCTAGGCCGCTAGCGGATTGGCTGTGCATCCCCAGTATTGATGGAGTGCTGAACCAAGTGGGTGAGCCCCACGTCGTTGGGGTTGGTGGAAAAACTGTGTCGATACTCATGCAGGAGGTTCCAGAGCCTATTCTGCTGCTCCAAGCTCAGACCTGCACGATTTTTCTCCCACAGGTCCTTGACGGTTGCACTGGCGGCTGTCTCTTTCTCAGAAATGGGGGCTACACTTGCGGTCTGGATCACTGCAGGTAATGGTGGCTGGTTGTCCGATGGGACAAGGGCTGTGGGGCTGTCAGCGGTTAGTGGACAAGGGCTTCTTGCCGAGTGGCCCTCCCCCCGAGGTGAGTCTGGAGAATGGGACGGTTCTCCTTGTACATCATCGTCCTCAACTAAATAACTAGTCATTTTTGGAATGTGAGGGTCACTGAGGAAGGGAATAGATACCCCATCAAGGAACATAATTGTCCGTGTTTGGAAGTCGAGTATAGCCCTTGCTTCACACAGGAAGTCCAGTCCAAGTATACAACTCTCAGTTACTTCAGCGACCCAGATTGGTTGGCAGGTGGAATAAGCCCCCACTTGGATCTGTGTTTCACACCGTCCTAGCATGGGGGCCTTTCCCCCTGTTACTGTGGTGAGTGGGACATTGGTGGCTTGGGGTAGAGTTCCAGCTGGCAGGAGATCAGGGTGAAGGAGAGTTGCGGTTGAGCCAGAGTCGAGCAGGGCGTTGGTCAATTGGCCATTGACCAATATCGGTACTCGGCAGCTATCATTGTTTGGGGTCTTTTGCGTGCGAAGGGCATGAGTGACAGGGAGGCGGAGCGCTTTTACCGCAGAATGATTGTCACAACCTCTGGGGAGCGAAGGTTGGCTCGCGTTGCTCCCCTCTACACCGAGCCTTGAGCGTTTCCCGATGCCGGCACACCCAAAGCAGAATCGAGAATAGGACAGAAGCGCCAGGTGTGACCCCCCTGATTGCACCTCCAGCAGATTTGCCTCTGTCGATCTTCAGGTGAAGGGAAAGGACGTCCGGGGCCCGTCGGCAGAGAGGTTGGTCCAATCTGCGGAGAAGCTTGACTCTTGGGCCTTGTTGACACCTGTCCGGATAGGTTATCGAAACCTTCTATGAGGATGTCTTCCACCGCCAGTGCTTTCTGTAGAGCTGCTTCCAGGGTCTGTGGGTCAGCAAGCCGGACTTGTTGTCGCAATGGAAGAGGTAGGAGGCCACGAATGAATGCTTCTTTAGTTAGCACCAAGCGTGTTTCATCGTCAAACTCAGGGAATCCTCTTTGAGCGAGGTAGCGCAGCTCCGCTGCAAACACTCCTAGCTTTTCTCCAGGTGCCCGCATTCGTTCATTAAACCTCTGCCGCATCACAACTGCAGGGGTGGTGGTCCCAAAGCGTCTCTCTAGTGCCCTGGATATAGCTTGTGGGTTCTCCAGGTCCGCCGCAGTCACATCTAGCAGTACTTTCCTAGCTTCACCTTCCAATGCTGAGATCAAATGGACGGCTCTCTCTGCTGGGGACCAGCCATTTGCGGCTGCTAGAAGACCAAACTGGGCCCAGTATGTTTCCCAGGAAGTGAGTCCATCATAGCGCCCAACCTTTAAGCGGACGTCTCTGGGGGATGGTTGTTGCACCCTCATTAGGGCCGTGGTTAGTGCAGCAGTCAAAGCTGGTACCAGGTCACCTGGTCGGTTAGCAGCCGCAGGTGAACTAGCTGGGGTGGCAGTAAGGGAGCAACACTTTTCACATCTCTCCACAGGTTGACAAACTGAACTGGCACCCTCATCGGAATGGTGGGCGGGTTGTGAATCCAAGCCACCCCCTGGAACATTAGCATCATGGGTAGCAACTGCAGCATGCTTATTTTTGGATGTGGCCGTTTTGACACTGGCATGGTTGGTGCCCACATGTTCCCTATTAGCGTTAGCCTGATAAGCATTAGCATGAGCCTCTGACTCCTGGGGTTTAGTCACAGAGCTTTCCAGGAAAAGTCCGAAAGCACGTTCCATTGCAAGGCTCATCCTCTGCATAAAGCCCTCCTCTATTCTAGCTGTAATGTCTTTCTCTAACTCTGTGATAGAACTTGGTTGGCCATCCATTTTACCTTTGGGATCTGCCCGAGTAGTGACATCATCGATGACTGGTCGACTGATGCAAGGTCTGCGTGCGTCCGGGTTGTTTACATTTAATTCTCCGGGGCATGGTCTGGCTAGTGCGGCAACTTGAAACGGACTTTTCCTCATAGCTTCGGGAACGTCCGTCAGCAATGTAGCTAGGGGTGAGTGAGTTGTTTTCCCCACCTTTCTCCGTACAACTTGGTCGCCCTCTGCCGGCTTACCCTTTGGTGTTTCAGGGGGAGTGTATAGGGCATAGCGGTCCGGTTTTCCGTTACGTTCAGCCATCTTGTTTCCTCGGTGGTGGCTAGCGGTGGTAGCCAGCTATCGTGCGGGGAAGGGAAGCGTGGTTGATCCCACTTCTGACACCAATGTAGCGTTCACGGCTCTGCCGCACGGCTGGCTAGGTAGCTGAATGACGAGGAGACAGTGGCTGAAGTTTAACCGGATGGACCGGGCTTTATTACCCTCGAACACAGGCTAATAACAGGGTTGGAAGAGTGCCCAAAAACAACAACCAAAGCGCTGCTGGCCCCGACTACTCTCCTAGCTTCCTCCCCTCTCCGTAAAACTTCCCCTCCTTCCCGCCTCCTCTCCAACCTGACCAATCAGCTGAACTAGGGCAACATCTTCCCCCAATGAACACCCCCCGAATCTCTCCCATATTAGTCCTGCAGGGTCGCTACAATATATATATATATATATATGTATATATATATAATATATATAATATATATATATATATATAATGTATATATATATGTATATATGTATGATGTATGTATGTATGTATGTGTATATATATATATATATATATGTATATGTATATATATATGTATATATGTATATATATATATATATAT
This sequence comes from Perca fluviatilis, assembly GCF_010015445.1. NCBI lineage: Eukaryota > Metazoa > Chordata > Actinopteri > Perciformes > Percidae > Perca > Perca fluviatilis. The sequence continues at coordinate 943,519 of NC_053113.1, read as the reverse complement.
ATATATATATATATATATATATATATATATATATATATATATATGTGTGTATATGTGTGTATATATATATATATATGTATGTATATATATATGTATGTATGTATATGTATGTATATATGTATGTATATATGTATGTATATATGTATGTATATATATGTATGTATATATGTATGTATATATATATATATGTATATATATATATATGTATATATATATGTATATGTGTATACATATGTATATGTATACATATGTATATGTATGTGTGTGTATATGTGTGTGTGTGTGAGTCTAAATTCATCCAGGATAACAGGAATATCCCGGCTTAATCCCTTATCCTGGTTATGTGCAATTAGGGTTGTGATGGACAATATCATCGTCCATCGTGATGGCTGGCTGACATCACGATGGAGAGCCACCATCGTGATGCCCCCCGTCCACCTTGTCAAACACACTAATCCTATTCGCGGGCACTGGACGGGAAATTGACAAGTGCGTCGGTCTTAAACTAGCAAAGACAAAAAGACAAGACATAGAGCTCCTTAAGTGGAAGCTACTTTTTCCCCCTTTTACGTGCAACCTATTTGTGAAAAAGACCATCGCTTTGAGCAGACTGCTGATTGGCTGTAGTGATACATTCTCTCTCTCTCCCTGTCAGTTGTAGCTCGCTCTACCTTCTAGTAACGTTGAACACAGCGGTCTCGAGTGAGAGAGAAAAAAGTGTTAAAAGTGGAACGCTATCACACTTTCCTTTCTCCCCTCATTGGACTAAGTTTGTCGACACTACTCTGTGCGTGCATCAATAAGTATGTCTGAGGTCCTGTAGGTACGGGACGATGTTATGTAGGATTTATGAATGTACGTTAGCCACAGTAAGCTAACTCACCAGGGTCCTATTTTATGTGTGAGCTAGCTAATATTGCACTGCAAGAGTTATGTTTCTGTTTATTGAATGCGTTATTCAGTGCAAACATAACCGAGAATGTAGTTTAAACTCAGTAATGATGGTATGTTAGGTTATTACTGTCGCTCTGTTGAAGGCAAACGTCCCACTGTACTGTTATTACGCAGATCACGGACATCTGATTGATTTTACTGCACCGTACTTAAGTGAAAGTAATATGATATTTTGTCCAAACAAAACTAAATGTTTTCACCCATCTTCACAAACTGTTGCCTGTTATGTAAATTTTCACGTCTGGCTCCTGAACGGTTTAGAGTAATTTGTTCCTTTGTTCAGACACATAAACGTGCGGTCTCACACATGCACTTACTCAGACATTCTGGGATGGGAGACAAAAACCCGCTTTGGTTTGTTTGCATTTCTGTAAACCAATCACAATGGTCTTGGGCGGCACTGAGCTCTGGACGCAACAACTTTGGCTCTGCAAAATAGTCTCAGGAAGGAAGTTGTTTAGATGGAACATTTTCACCCCGATAGAAGAAACCCCATCTGCATGTTGACCAAGAGCAGGGCTCAGCTTTGACACACACACACACACAAACACAAACACACACACACACACACACACACACACACACACACACACACACACACACACACACACACACACACACACACACACACACACAGAGGTGCGCACTGAGCAAAGTTACTCTAGGATAAATAGGTTTGAAATTATTTTTACACCTGAAATACATTCTTTTGTTATTACAAAGGGAAAGTACCGAAAAAAGGTATCGTTGGGTACCGGAACCAAATTTCAGGTATCGGTACCGGCAACGGTAAAATGTGAACGGTACCCAACCCTAGCCACATGTAATATAAAATGAAGTTAACTGTTTACACAATACGGTAAAATGAGCTATTTAAATGAGCTGCATACATGGCTGAACGTAATTTGATCTCACCAGTGTATCACCCTGTGTAACATTACTTCACCCGCAGCAATCCTGCCACAACCGGTCCCAAAACATCCCAGTTAGATATGAAATGGTGTAACGTTAAACATATTCTTTGTAAATCTTTACAATTATTCCCAGAAAGAACCAACCAGGCCTGCCTTGTTGCACGATCAAAACGTCTTTTTCAAAACTTGCCATTTTCAGCATGTAGCTCGCTAACTCAAAGTTTGTTGTTGTTTCCCGAAACGAACTGAGTTTTGCAAGGTGAGAAACATCTGGCGATTTTCTGGTAAATGAACTGTCGTTGATTGAGGCTACTGTGCATGTAGCTTGTAGCTCCAGTTAATGACTTTTGTGGCTTACATTTTAGTAGTTATTTCAGTTGTAATGCAAGAGATACTTCACACTCTGAAGTCCTATGGATTGGTCACCTCATCATACCTTGCATTTTCTCCATTTGAATATAGTAAAACATGGTGAACTATAATTCACTCCCACCTCCCATTAGTTCTTCTAACCCTTGCATCATTATCTCTGCATGTTTCCCCCTTGGGTCTACCAAAGGAGCCCTCAGCAGATGTCAAGCTGGCGACCGTAGCAGGAAAGAAGGGCATAAAGGCTGAGGAGGAGGAGCAGCCTGCAGCACCTCCTGCAGCAGCAGTGAAGGAGGAGGAAGAAGAGGAGGAGCAGCCTGCAGCAGCAGCAGCAGTGAAGGAGGAAGAGGAGGAGTATGTGGTGGAGAAGGTTTTGGACCGCAGATTGGTGAAGAGAAGAGTAGAGTTCCTGCTGAAATGGAAGGGGTTCTCAGAGTAAGTATGAGTCTATAATATTAATACTTGGTGTTCTTGGTCCTGAAAAAAAAAGAATATATATATTTTATCTTGTTCAATTAGAAATTTCAGATAATCTACAGCATAAGTTTTGGCATTGTATCATGCCCTCAAAGTTGAAGGTTTGGTATTTTGACACTAGTTTGCAGACCATCAAATAACCTTACAAAATGGCAATAGAAAAAAAGAATAATATGAATTAGCAATTAGACTGAGAATGTATTGCCTTAAAACAAAGCCTGATGAGATTTTCTTCTGTTTGCGCTCACCTTTCCAGTGAGGATAACACATGGGAGCCGCAAGACATCCTGGACTGCCCCGACCTTATCACCGAGTACATGCAGAAACACATGGAGGAGGAGGAGAAGAAGGAGGGCAAGAGGAAAGGTGTCAGTGAGGCCTCTGGAGACTCAGAGGAGCGAGGGAGCAAGAGGAAGAAGGAGGAGGTGAGCCAAGGAAAGAGGTTACTCCGAACTGAAGTCCCAGAAATCTAATCTCATTTTCAATGAAAATTAATACAGCGCAACAAATGGAGAAATTTCTGTTAAACGACAAATGCAGATGAGAAAAGGGTATTTTACAATAACTTTGATCCCTGCTGTAGACTCTCTGTGTAGTCAGAGACATATATTGTGTAATTGATGTTTTCAGTTCAATTAATTAAATCCAATAAATGGAACACTCACAAGATGTCACCAAAATCACTCTGTCCCCTTTAAATCTTTCAGAAAATGATGTAAGTGTATCGAAATATATCGAATCGTATCGAATCGTATCGTGGGCTGAATATCGTGATATATATCGTATCGTGAGTTGAATATCGTGTATCGTATCGTATCGTATCGTGAGATTAGTGTATCGCTACAGCCCTAACGACCAGCCACGCTCGCCTCAGGCATGAGGCAGTGGAAAATGGAGGTAACAGTGTTACATTATGTGACAGATTATTAGTTCCAAGTGAGAATATTAGTGTGAAATTGAACACTACGTATATGCCAATGTTGTTTTCAATAAAAAAAACATTTGCACAAAGCAAGCCGATCCACTTTTCCATGTTGATAAGCTCATTAAAACAAAAAAATATAATGGGACAAAAAGAAATCAAGGGACATTTAGAATAGATTAAAATGTGTGATTAATTGCGAATAATCGTGAGTTAACTATGATATTAAATTATTAATTATTAAATATTTTAATCGTTTGACAGCACTAGTTTATTTAAATACCAGTTCAAACCAATGCATTGGATTTTCAGTTAGTTGTATGGTGTGCACACACTTTAAATGTTAATGGCCATGTATTTATTGTGCTACCGGTTTACCTTTTTTCACTTGGCCTTGGTCCAAAGAAACTGTCCTCAGCTGCCGATGTTGTGTCGCCACACCTGAGTTTCCAGTCTGCACTGCTCCACGCAACTGCATCCAGCTGCCCACGATCGGCCAATGCGTGGTCCACTGCCCGGCACCTCCGACGTCCGTCCGCACTGCGTCCAGCCTGGGTTGCTCTCCAATGCGTGGTCCACTGCCCGGCACCGACCTCCGATGTCCGTCCGCACCGCGTCCAGCTGCCCACACTCTCAAATGCGTGATCCACTGCCCGGTTCGGTTCCTCGACTTTGCTGCACGAGTAGAAGCTATCGTGGTTGGTTGTATAAACGACCCACCTCAAGGCCCAGAAATCCCTCGATGCCGTTTCTGATTGCGCAATCCCACGAATCCTCGATCAGCTGTTATCATATCCCTTGAATGGCGATCCTTGCGAGCTCTTTAACCAAGCTTTTTACTTTAATGTAGACTCTTTAATCTCACTCCTACATTAGGCCAATATGGTGGGATCAGGGGAGAACTTGCTCGGACGCGTGTTCTACGTGCCAATAATCAATGTCCACACTTTGTCTGTATTTCGGTGCTGTAACCCATTTATTTTCAGTATCACGGCCTGCTTACCGTCGCACAAGCATAGAGTCCATTTCATTTCTGGTTTAGTTTCCTTGTCAAACAACTGAAACAAACTGACACGACTGACACAGTAAAAAGCTGTCTGCTTTCCCCGTTTTCCACACACCTGTGTACCTGTGGTTGATTAGCTTTATGCCTTCCCAAAGCAATGCTCCACCCAGTGCTCAAACATAAAACTGCACCTTGACTTAACCAACATACTAGCCTATACAAACAAAGTGGTGAAATGGCTCCAAAACCTTGGATGGTATGATTATGATGGTTTCAGTTCAGAGCACTGGTCAGTAAATGTATATTTTTAGGCAGCTTACACATTCGTCTGTTATCATCTGCCACGCTTTCTCTCGCTTTTTCATTACAGCGGCCATGTTTCCTCTTTACAAATAATGTGTTTCACGTCATCATACTTCCACAAGAAGCTGCTGCTCACTCTAAGTATGCACAACGCGTATTCTCCATTTTAGCATCATCCTGACTCAACCTAGTCGCTCCTCCTCAGCCTGAATTTATAAATTCTACTGTTGTGCAATACCACTTTAACAACACATTGATTTCATGTAATTCTTAGACATTTGGTTACATTTGTGTAAGCCTGGGGGGGTTACCTAACACTATTTAACATTTTGAAATGAAAATCTTCTCCTATGTTTATATGGAGTTATATTCCTATCTTTAATCAAGAGCGCATTCTTTCAATTTGAGAGCATTTCTCACTGATATTACGTTCAGATTTTGTAATAATTTCCCTCAAAACCTTGCTCTCACACTCAAATAGTCACTGCTCGCGCTTGGATTTGCTCTGCTTGTGCTCAAAGTTTGTGCTCGCGCTTGGATTTTCTCTGCTTGTGCTCAAAGTTTGTGCTCGGCGCTGGATTTGCTCTGCTTGCACTCAAACTTTCTGCTTGGACTCAGATATGTTGTTGTTTGGACAGATTTCCTGCTCTCAGCTTTGAACCTTCTCCTCGCACTCAGGCTGATTCTGCTCACTTGCGAAAGTTTCTGCTCTCGGATTTCTCCTGCGCGCTTGGATTTTTGTGTTTTATAACCCTATCAAAAGTCAACAACCAATAGAATGCCAGCTGTAGTGTTGACCAATGAAATGATCCCAACCCCGTTGAGGGTGCGTTCACTTTACTTTAGAACGTCTGTTGAGGGCGGCTGCACTGTAACCTGACTGTAACCAAGTTTATATATCCCCGCGCCGTTTATAGCTTTATTATAAGTATATGTCAACAATGTGCACAGAATGGTCGACGCACTTTCACCTGCACCCGTTAGGAAACGGGAGAAAGCTTTGAAGTGGGACGTATGAAGTTATGTCCACAACTACGAGGGTGAGTAACATAACTTAAGCACCTAGCTAGCTAGCTAGCATATGGCGCTAGCATATAGCCTAGCTTGATGTCCAGAAACAAATATATGTTCTTTATTGTATAGCTAGCTAGATTGAACGACATATGACGGACAGTGTGTGTATATGTGATGACCCTACTTTGTATTTTTTCCTCGTTTGGTTAACCATGTTCCTGGGATTTGGCTAATTTCATGTTAGAGCCAGTAGTAAAACATAAACTGTAATATAACTGAAAGAACACAAGAAACTGGATTGTTTGTGTCAGTTTTTGCATCATTGTTGTGTGTTGTTCATCAGAATTTAGTCTTCATTCCTTCATATAACATTAGTTTGAAAATAGATTCATAGCAATCTGTATAAAACGTAATGTTAAGTTCAATTTTATCACTATAATAAAAACAGATCTAGAAATGATATGGTTTCTTACTTGCTCCTTAAATAGCAGTTATTTGTTTAATTAATACAAAGCAAACTGAACTGAAAAAACAAGTATTTTGTTTTACTTTCTTTTCATCCAGGTGGGGCTGAGGGGTTTGACCCCTGTTGATCTGTGTGTCATATCACCAACCCATGATAGCTAGAATTCACCCTGCTACTCCAGATCTACCTACTGTATGGCTGGCTACAGACTACAACCATCTGCTCCAGATCTACCTACTGTATGACTGGCTACAGACTACAACCATCTGCTCCAGATCTACCTGCTGTATGGCTGGCTACAGACTACAACCATCTGCTCCAGATCTACCTGCTGTATGGCTGGCTACAGACTACAACCATCTGCTCCAGATCTACCTGCTGTATGGCTGGCTACAGACTACAACCATCTACTCCAGATCTACCTGCTGTACGGCTTGCTACAGACTACAACCATCTGCTCCAGATCTACCTACTGTATGACTGGCTACAGACTACAACCATCTGCAAGTTTTGTTTGTAGTGAACATCATCAACAGCTGCACTTAAAGTCTCCTGGGTTCATATGGGACTTGGTTGTTCTCCATACTGCATCAAACACTGTATTATTTTTTTGTGTTATATTAGTACAGACAACAGTAAGTATCATTACTTAATCACAGTATATATTATTCTGGTGTACACTGTTGACTTGACTCCATGCTATTGACTATACTTTAGCTTGCCACCTCAAAACTTTACCTTAATTGCTCTTGTATAGTTAATTTATCTTCTACTAGTTGTACATACTTCCTATTTAATTGAATTATTCTTAATTTGTGTTGCCATACCTAAATCATCCCTCTTGTGAACACTAGGCCTATCTTATCTTTATTCATAACCCTGCTCACAAACTCACCTGAACCTGGGTCATCTGTTTGCCAATATCAATGTTCCTGCTACAGTAAATCCTATAGGCACATTGTACTGCTTCACCGTAGTATGAACCATACACTTTTAAGGTTTTGTGTCAAATATTGTGCAATTTGTTATGAATTACTCATTGTTTTTGACAAGGTAAATTAAAGCTATTTACCAAGTGTCAGCTCTGGTAAATTTAATTGTACTGTTTTTTTTTTTATAAATGTTATGGAACATGAAAAAACAATTTGCCTTGATCAGGGTTTTAATTTGTTGCAAATGTGAACATGGTTTTAATAATCTGTATCTTATTGCTCTGAAAAACTACAATGATTTAAGAAATAGCAGTGATACTTATCAACATTTATTGAATTGATTGAATATATGGACAGACATTACAGGCACCTATTCATGTCAACAGAGAAAACAATAATTTGTTCTCTCTTTTATCACTTTGATTATACGCTGATGGTGCAGAAAAGGGTGAAGTCCTTGTAGATCTCTGGCACTTTGAGGACAGACCGATCCAGGAACTCTCCACTGTTGTCTTTGTATAGTATGCTCCTATTAAAGACAGATTCATAGACATCAACACGTAATATATTAGGTGTACATAGCTTGCTTTAACATCATTACTATCTTACCTTACCTTCTCTGATTTGGTTTTGTGGACATCAGTAATTTTCTCTCCCAGGCCTGGTTGTGCACCCTGTGAATTTAAGCAAGAAACATAAGTGTATGTAACATGATTTTACTATTATATTATTATTATTTTTACAATTGCATTATTATCAGACTTGCCAACCTTCTTGGTTTGTGCTACTGCTGCCTGTCCTCTGCACACAGGTGAGTGATGTGCTGACTGGCACAGGTCCATGCACATAGTGCAGCTGTGATGCAGCTCAACGGGTACTTCAGTCCCACCTGGAAGAAGAGAAACAAACCAACAAAATACTTGTTCTTTCTGCTCAGTTTGCTTTGTATTAATTAAAAAAATTACATTTAAGTTGCAAATAAAGCATATCATCTCTAGATCTGTTTTATTAGTGGTGAAATTGTACTTAACAGACTGGGTCCGTGTACTTTTTCGTTCATTTGATTTTCATTTCATAAACAGGTATTAAAAAACAAATGGTTATTTGATTTTCGTTTTAAATCCTGGGGATCAGACCTCCGGTGCTGGGTCTAATATTCTAATTTAGCTGCTGCAGCTAGCTAGCAGCTAGCTACCAGCCCTGTGAGCTTGGTCCCCGCGGTTCGCCTCCCAGGTGCTGACTGACTCTGGTCCGTCTGCAGAGCTGCGTTACCCGGTCTAGCTGACCTGGGAATCTACCGCTACGTGATTTATTCATATTTTATTTACTTTGCAGTGATATGCTATGCACTGATGTCAGGCAGGCTTGCTGCCGCTTTTAGTCTGAGCCTGTGAGATAACTAAACTTCCTTTAAATATAACGTGCATATAAATAGACGGAATAAATAAAAGTCCCTGAAATAAATATAAGTAAAACATATGTATTTAGGCTATTGAACTATAATGACTAATGCCTATATATGTATTGCCTCATTTATGTATTTCATGTTCCATTTCATAGCCATATTTATTATGTAAAGGGGCAAAAATGGACGATCAGTCGCTCAGGAAGTTATAGACTACAGTTTCCCTCAACAGCAGCCGGGACATTCTAACGCTTAACGGGAAAAAGCTTAACGGAAAAGCTTAACGTGGTAACTTAATGTACCTAAACAATGATCAATCAGATATCAATCAGTTATCAGTCACATAACGTCCATAATAATTGGACTTTGGGTTAGATTTTTTGACAGTTTTCAGTGGTTATGAGGAGCAATATGAGAGAGAAATTTGGTAATCATTGATCATTGTTTAGGTACATTAAACCACCTCTATTTGTTTCTGGACATCAAGCTAGGCCATATGCTAGCTAGCTAGCTAGTAGTCAGGTTGCGTTATGTTACTCACCCTTGTAGTTGTGGACATAACTTCATACGTCCCACTTCAAAGCTTTCTCCCGTTTCCTGACGGTGCAGGTGAAAGTGTTCGACCATTCTGTGCACATTGTTGACATATACTTATAATAAAGCTATAAACGGCGCGGGATATATAAACTTGGTTACAGTCAGGTTACAGTGCAGCCGCCTCAACAGACGTTCAAGTAAAGTGAACGCACCCTCAACGGGGTTGGGATCATTTCATTGGTCAACACTACAGCTAGCATTCTATTGGTTGTTGACTTTTGATAGGGTTATAACACACAAAAAATCCAAGCGCCCAGGAGAAATCCGGAGCAGAAACTTTGCAAGTGAGCAGAATCAGCCTGAGTGCGAGGAGAAGGTTCAAAGCTGAGAGCAGGAAATCTGTCCAAACAACAACATATCTGAGTCCAAGCAGAAAGTTTGAGTGCAAGCAGAGCAAATCTAGCGCCGAGCACAAACTTTGAGCACAAGCAGAGAAAATCCAAGCGCGAGCACAAACTTTGAGCACAAGCAGAGCAAATCCAAGCGCGAGCAGTGACTATTTGAGTGTGAGAGCAAGGTTTTGAGGGAAATTATTACAAAATCTGAACGTAATATCAGTGAGAAATGCTCTCAAATTGAAAGAATGCGCTCTTGATTAAAGATAGGAATATAACTCCATATGTTTACACCTCATGTCCACACTACTGAGGGTAGAAGCACAGTTTCCCATACATTGGTTCTACTTGGGCGCACCGCCCAGGTAGATAAAATCCGAATTAAATTTTCTTTCCAAACAACAGTGAATTTTTTACAGCGCACACAGACCAGCTGTCTCCAGCCCCTCCCCCTCGAAAAGTTGTGTGTTGCATGCATGACAGCCCCAATGTTGCACTTGCTCAGAGAGGCTATCGTTAGTAGTAGCATGCTGCTGGTGGTCTTGCAATGGGATTAACTGTACTAATAAAACTGTAGAAACAACAGGGCCACGCTGCTGTGAAAGCTCCCTGAACATCATTTATCAGAGTCTGGTTGTTACCCCTCTCCGCGGCAGGCTCCTCCGCTTCATGTCTCTATAACGGAGCTAGCTAACCGGCGCTAACTGCTAATCAGAGCTAATGGTTGCTTACCGAGCCTTCAGTTCTCCGTGCCTGTATCCATTAACTGTATTCATGGACCCGAGCCCGAATAAAACTCGTTTATTTTTATTAAATTGGCTTTGAAAGTTTTAGGGCGTTTTCACACATACCTCGTTTGGTCCGGACTTTCAGACTTTTTAGTTTGATCCGAACCAAAATTACAGGTGTGAAACCTCCCCCGGACCACGGTCCGGATCAAAAGACCAAATTTTGGTACGATAAAAAGAGGTGGTCTCGGTCCGGACCAAACTGAACCATGGTCCGGTTCGTTTGTAGTGTGAAAGCATTTTTTGGATGGTTCGGACTTTCAGACCAAACACAAGAAGCTCTGGCAGGCTCCCCTTGTGTTACAAGACCGGGGAAGCTCCCTTAAGGAACAGCTCGGTGCTTAGTGAGAGAGAGAGAGAGTGACGGTGAATGCGCTCAAAGAAGACAGCTGTCTGCTATCAGAGCAGAGAATACATCAGCAGTTTATTTGTTAAGTGGTAGTAAATGTACAGTGTAGGTTTCAGTTTGTCTCTGAATAAATGCTCCAGAAAGAAAGTTCCCGTATCTTGCATCTCAACATCACAACAAAAGGGGAGAGCAGCAGTCAGTTGAAAAAACTCCGACACAGAGAGAGGGACGGGGATGCCCGCCTACAAACCAATCAATTATAATTATCTGGAGACGCAGCTCACGTATGTGATGACGGCAGGACGTAGTTTTGTCACGTATAGATCTTTAGTGCGCTTGCAAAACTGCAGTGTGAAACCAAAACTTACCAGATCAAATGTATACAATGTAACAAAAACATGAACCTTGGTCCGGACTTTCATGTGTGAAAACGCCCTTAAACTACAACTCAGAGTTGTTTGAATGACAGAAATCTGCTCAGATGAGAACTTAATGAGTGCAACAGGACATGTATAGTACAGAACAGTAGGCTATGTTTAGGAACCCCAACACATGGATTAATACACTTCAAAAAATGAACAAAGATCTAACAAACAAAATGAACAAGAATTTGCTTTAGATATTCCTAGTCTAATGTGAGTTAACTGGAGTTAGGAGGAAACAGTGTTGAGATTAATAATATGTAATTTTCTGTATGGAGCATACATAGTATTATGGGTATTTTATCTGCTGAACCGTTAACATTTGGCAAAAAAAAAGATTTAATTGTCAAAGCACATCATGGCTACACTTTTTCGTCATTTGTTTAAAATTTAACAAGCAATTTGTTGTTTTTTAGCAACATACTGAAAGCAGCAGAACTGAGTAGGCTACATTTTAATATCTGTTTATTTATCACAAGTTATATCATTATCGCAATATTCAACAACGTTACAGCATATCCTATTTTCCTCATATCGTGCCGCCCTAATAACTACCCTGAAAGTGTGTCAGATGCCGCATAGTGTCGCAATATTTCCATCTGTATCTGTGTCATCTTTTAGTCTAATTTGTTTAATATGTAAATAGTTTTTTCTTTTTAAATGATCTGATAATTTTGTATAGTCATTGTTTTCACCTTCATTTGACTAGTTTATAACTGAACTAGAGGTCGACCGATAGTGGATTTTACCGATACCGATAGTTAGGTTGGGCCGTATTTCCCGATAACCGATTAATCGACCAATAGTATTTAGAATTGATACTGGATAAAACAGTTGACAAAATACATACATTTTTTCAAAAAAAGTCCAGACGCTTTTGCCAATAATCAAAATAATAATGTCATATTTATTGATATTACACCCACAGCAATGCTACACAAGCATGTGTGTTGTCTAAAACAGTTCTCCTACATATTTGGAGTCATCCAGTGCAAAGATACACATAATGAGCATTATAATTCATATGAAGGACAAACTATTTACATTTCTTCAAAAAAGGCCCAAATGTATGCCAAATCTCAAAACAGTGACGCCATTCTTCTCTGTAGAACGGTTTAGAACTAGCCTGACGTGGTCCTACTCAGATTCTAGTCTCCATTGGGCTGTGATTATGGGGCGTTTTCCAACCGAACCAGGAAAAAAAATGCCTCTGCATTCATTGGATAGACCTACAACCAATCGGAGCAACGGAACTCAACACTGTGTATCGTCTCCATAACAACCACTCTTTGCACAATGCATTCATTCTAACTTGCGACTTTTAGACTTTTTTGAAGCTGGATATCATTTGTTGCGTGTAAATATAAATGTGGATAACGTAAGTGATAGTGACATGCTCGCTACAGTCGCATTTCTAGAGATGAATCGAAAACACGTTTTATATCTCTGATTCACGGCTTTGTTCTAGCGCCGGCGCTCCCTCTCTTCAGTCTCTCTCTATGTCTCTCCACCATATAACGCTCGCTCTCTTCAGTCTCTCTCTATTTCTCTCCACCATATAACGCTCTCTCTCTCCAGTCTCTCTCCATGTCTCTCCACCATATAACGCTCTCTCTCTTCACTCACTCTCTATCTCGCTCCACCATATAATAATACCGTGCTTTCGGGCAGTTGTTGATGCTCCTCCGCTGAGGATTTTAAAATGAATGCGCTGTCGATTCTACACATCTCAATTCTCCAGCGGCAGCCACTAGACGGATCGTGGACGATTTGGTTCGGACTTGCGTTCATTTTTGTCAGTGTTTTAACCGCTTAAGGTTAGTTAGCCTACTGCTAATGTTTAGCGTCATCTCATCCTCGAAAGCAAACAAACACACATACTGTTGTGTTGTTCTTTCTCTACTAATGCAGCATCTATTCAACAAATGAATAACTTTATAATGATATAACAAACCTTTTTTGCTGTCGATGCTTTAAACGCGCATCTGATGTCAGCCTTCTCCGCACAGCATGTTCTCTCCGTGCAGCGCGCAGTAACACGTGTCGAAAATAAACAACAGAGGCATCAGTGATAGTTTTTATTTCGCTTCTAGAGGCCGCTTTGTAATGCATGATGCCAGCAGACCCTTCTCAGCTCTCGTGTACTGTGTAATGAATTACAGCGCGCGCTTCTCAGCCGCTCCAGCAACGGACGCAACCAGGAAAAACTATCGGCATGGATTTTTGCCGATAACGATAGTTCCACCAATCAACTATCGGTGCCGATTAATCGGCAAAACCGATGAATCGGTCCACCTCTAAACTGAATTATTAATTACTAAACCTAGCCATCACGCACCACACCATCACATCCTGCGCCACACACCAACACCAGTAAATTCTCAACCTGTGGGAAACACTGAGAAGAGCCTGATGGCTTCCATAGTAACATATCTGCAACCAGAAGAACTTTACCTTTATTTTGACATCAAATTAATGTATGTATTTCAAAAGGTTTGAATGGGATTTAAAGGATGAAAAATAGCCAGAATGCATGAAAGGTTTGTATTATTTTAAAGTTACCATGGAATTTCTTACTGAAAGTAAAACTGAAGAGAGTGAGCAAATGTTTTAGTTTTTAAATTGCCAATCATTTGAATGGGGAAACTTGCCTGAAAAATGTAGAATATTTCTGAACTTATTAAAGTTATGAAAACTACATTTGCTTGCATAATAACATGTCTGCAACCGGCACACATTTTCCGTCATTTTGTCATAGTTTATTGTATGAAGAGTGAAAATTGTTAGTGAGAGCGAGTCAAGGGTTTAAGAAGGTCGTTCACTATCTCTCTCTCTCTCTCTCTCTGTTTGTCTGTTGCTATAGAAACGGAGAGGAGGAGAGGTACCCAAACGTCACCACTGTCAACACTGTGACAAATCCTTCACAAGATCTGGACATTTAAAGATTCATCAGAGAGTTCACACTGGAGAGAATCTACACTGCTGTGATCTATGTGGTAAAACTTTTACACATAGCAGTAGCCTTAAATCTCACCAGCGTGTTCACACTGGAGAGAAGCCTTACAGCTGTGGTCAATGTGGGGCAGCTTTCAAGCGACAAAGTGACCTAACAAGACATCAACGCATTCACACTGGAGAGAAGCCTTACAGCTGTGATCAATGTGGTAAAACATTTTCTCAGAGCGGTAGCCTTCAATCTCACCAGCGCATACACACTGGGAAGCCATACTGGTGTAAACAATGTGGTAAAACATTTACTGGTAGTAGTGGCCTTAAATCTCACCAGGACGTTCACATTAGAGATAAACCTCACAGCTGTGATCTATGTGGTAAAACTTTTACTCAGAGTAGTAGCCTTAAATTTCACCAGCTCGTTCACAATGGAGAGAGGCCGTATTGGTGTGAACAATGTGGGAAAATGTTTTCTCAGAGTAGTGGCCTTAAAAAACACCAGCTCATTCACACTGGAGAGAAGCCATATTCGTGTGAACAATGTGGGAAAATGTTTTCTCAGAGTAGTGGCCTTAAAAAACACCAGCTCATTCACACTGGAGAGAAGCCATATTCGTGTGAACAATGTGGGAAAATGTTTTCTCAGAGTAGTGGCCTTAAAAACCACCAGCTCATTCACACTGGAGAGAAGCCGTATTGGTGTGAACAATGTGGGAAAATGTTTTCTCGGAGTAGTAGCCTTCAAGCTCACCAGCTAATTCACACTGGAGAGAAGCCGTACTGGTGTGAACAATGTGGGAAAATGTTTTCTCGGAGTAGTAGCCTTAAAAGACACCAGCGCATTCACACTGGAGAGAAGCCGTACTGGTGTGAACAATGTGGGAAAATGTTTTCTCGGAGTAGTAACCTTAAAAAACACCAGCGCATTCACACTGCCTCGTTGTGAACATGTTTCCGAGCCAAGCTGTTTCCTCCTGCCTCCTCCTCATGCCCTGATAGCTGTGTTGTTATTTTCTGATCTTCTCTCCAGTGCTTGAAGTGGAAAAAAAGGTGCCGGTACTCTCTTGCATTGGCAAATCATTATGACATTTCAATACTGAAAAACAAAACTTGGAGATATTGCTGGTACAACAACAATTTATTGTTATTTATTAACAATATAAATGTATGCATTTATTTAAACAAGTTGTGTGTGTGTGTGTGTGTGTGTGTGTGTGTGTGAACTCTAAGTCTGCAACGGTTCTGAGATTGGAACTGTACAATCCCTAGGGACAGGCACACACACACACACACACACACACACACACACACACACACACACACACACACACACACACACACACACACACACACACACACACACACACACAGAGACAGGGGGAAAAGGGTTTATGCCAGACATAAAATTAGAGAGTAGCTACACAGATGGCAGTGAATTCACTCTATATTCTGCTGTGATATTAACCAAATTGGCTATTCTAAAGAAACAGTAGAATATTAAGTTAAATTATTTGATTGAATATTTGAAAGTAGCATACATTTCTGGCATGAAAAAACACAATTATTTATTAATATTTAAGAGGTGTTCATACTTACAGAATGGCAACAGGATGCTATGGGGTTGTTCATCAGCTCATCAGGAGCCCAGGAACATGGGGGTCATCAGCTCTTTTGTGCCTTTGTGAGGCACAGGCTTTCAGAAATAGAACCAGAGGGAAAGGATTAGTTGACAGTATGGGGATGCATTTAGTGAGGAAGTTACATTAAATAAATTGTAATCTATTGTGCTGACACACATTCATTGCCAAATAGGGCTGAAACGATTCCTCGAATAACTTGAATAATTCTATTACAAAAAATCCTCGAAGCAAAATTCTTTTTGAAGCTTCAATTAAAGGTACAATATGTAACATTTCTGCTTTAAAATGTCTAAAAACGACCATACCTATGTTATATATTTTTATGAGTTGTGGTCTTACACTATCCCAAATGTTTCCACCAAATGTCAAACCCAGAGAAATCTGTTATTTTATTTTCAGACACGGCACGTTTCCTTTAGTCGCCCGTCAGTGGCGTCATATAACCTTTCACCCTCCAGTTACTCTAACTTCCGTCAGAACACTGGCACCAAGATGATACGTTCAGGAGTAATTGTAAATCATACAATGTCACAGAAAAAAAAATACTTGTAACCGTAATACTGCTTTTTTTTTTTTGCCATACAGCATCATTTTGTGATTAATTACATCCCACTTTTTATCACAGTAATACAACAGAGACCTTATCTATTTTGTAAGTTCAATATCGATACCAGCTTAACGTTACTACAATGTGCTAACATTCATGCT
This sequence comes from Perca fluviatilis, assembly GCF_010015445.1. Lineage (NCBI taxonomy): Eukaryota > Metazoa > Chordata > Actinopteri > Perciformes > Percidae > Perca > Perca fluviatilis. Next base: position 926,966 of record NC_053113.1, on the reverse strand, counting down.
AATGCTTTGTGGGTAACATTATGAGGTTACAACATCGTTCAACACGCTAAAAGTTATTTTTAGTATGACTGTTTCGACCACAGCTAACAGGACTGAGCTAACCCACGAATAACTTCACTAGTAACGTTAACTGTATAGATAGACGATTAATCGAATGCTAATTTAGCCAGCTAGCACACCCCGGTCTGTCTGCCTCACTCTCCCGGCGCAGAGAGACTCAGTCGGGATGACCGCTGACAACAGCCCCGAGACATATAGCTAACTAGTTACCGTTAGCCCCCAGTCAGCTATCAGCCAGCTACTTTCATTACAGCAACCCCCCCCCCCGGCCAGAACTTATCTCCAGTGCCTGGTGCTTACGACGCTAACGGCAGTTTAATTAAACTTCGGGAAACAGACTATATCAGACCCAGCGCCGGATATTTCCCCGGCAATCCCCACCCACACCCGTCTCTCAGCCTCGTTTAGTAGCTAGCTAGCGTTACAACAAACCCCGTCCGCCCTGGTGTTGAAACCATCCAAAAGGTGACATTGATATGTGAAATATTTTGTGTTTTAGCTGCTGGCTACTGTTAGCTTGCTGGCTCACTAGCTAACTGGTCAGCTACAAATAAAAATCTAATCAAGAAAAACGTAATTATGTTGGGGAAAGTGCAGCTATTTTATTACAATAACATGAATAAAGGTTACTAAACATAACGTGAATAAACTTGAATGGGTAAACTCGTCCGTGAACTGATGCATTCTAACCGGCAGCGAAGGTGTTTAACACTAAAAGCTCCCATAATTCCACGCAACTTCACAACGTCATCAAAAGTCTAGTTTTACCGTCCATTGTTTTGGTTGAGAGATCCCTAGCGGCAGAAAGTTACATATTGTACGTTTAAATCAATGTAATTAAGGTTGTACGGCTCACTGTGTTTCCGCACGGAGGATAATTACTAGCGTACAACAGGTTGACGCTTCTGTGGACACAAGACCGTTTATATACTGTTTATGCACAAGACTGACGGCCCAGATTACAAATGAACGAAGACAAAAATAGCGAGGGTCTAAGAGAAGAGACAGGTGAGAGAAAACCACAGAAAGTTTGGGATCATTTTAAGCTGCAAAATGCAATACATCATCTTTGTAGAAAACATCCAGTCTACTCCTCCATTCCACGGAGCGAACCCGACACAAGGTAGCTAGCTAACGTCTGCTGCTCTCGTCCACCGCGCTGTTTACACAACTAGCCTACAGCATGCTGCTCTGCTAACCCTTGTGTTGTCCTTCGGGTCCCAGTGACCCAAAGGACAACACAAGGATTATGTACTTCCGTTTACTTTGTTGAGAATTGCTCTCTAAACAAGGGTTAATACAGCACCTTAGTTCTTGTTTGTACAGCATTTTGGTCAGCTTAAACTGTGTTTAAATGTGTTCTAGAAATAAACTTTACTTACTTAACAAGAAACAGGGTTTAGAGAGCAATTCTCAACAAAGTAAAGGGAGGTACATAATCCTTGTGTTGTCCTTCGGGTCACTGGGACCCGAAGGACCACACAAGGGCTAATAGCCATGTTTTACACAACCAGCCTGCAGCATGCTACTCTGCTAATAGCCATGTTTTACACAACCAGCCTGCAGCATGCTACTCTGCTAATAGCCATGTTTTACCAACAAGCTAAAACGAAAGCTGTCGGTTTGTAGTCTAACTGTTTATTAGTTTGCTACTAATCTTTGGAAACTTAGCTGCTGCCAGAGACAAACCGGCTCCTCCCCCAGCATGGCCACTTAATATGCACGTGAATGACGTCATCATGCCGGTGATGTCTGTATTCTTTATTCTTTCTGCTCACTGTGTATTAGGCTTCTGAAAATGTGTCCCACCCCACTGCTTCTCTCCACATTGAAGGCTGACCAGCAGTAACTTTATCTTCTGAACAGCATGTACAGTGCCTTGCGAAAGTATTCGGCCCCCTTGAACTTTTTGACCTTTTGCCACATTTCAGGCCTCACACATAAAGATATAAAACTGTAATTTTTTGTGAAGAATCAACAACAAGTGGGACACAATTATGAAGTGGAACGAAATTCATTGGATATTTCAAACTTTTTTAACAAATAAAAAACTGAAAAATTGGGCGTGCAAAATTATTCAGCCCCTTTACTTTCAGTTCAGCAAACTCTCTTCAGAAGTTCAGTGAGGATTTCTGAATGATCCAATGTTGACCTAAATGACTAATGATGATAAATAGAATCCACCTGTGTGTAATCAAGTCTCCGTATAAATGCACCTGCTCTGTGATAGTCTCAGAGGTCCGTTTAAAGCGCAGAGAGCAGCATGAAGAACAAGAAACACACCAGGCAGGTCCGAGATACTGTTGTGGAGAAGTTTAAAGCCGGATTTGGATACAAAAAGATTTCCCAAGCTTTAAACATCCCAAGGAGCACTGTGCAAGCGATAATATTGAAATGGAAGGAGTATCAGACCACTGCAAATCTACGAAGACCCGGCCGTCCCTCTAAACTTTCAGCTCATACAAGGAGAAGACTGATCAGAGATGCAGCCAAGAGGCCCATGATCACTCTGGATGAACTGCAGAGATCTACAGCTGAGGTGGGAGACTCTGTCCATAGGACAACAATCAGTCGTATACTGCACAAACCTGGCCTTTATGGAAGAGTGGCAAGAAGAAAGCCATTTCTTAAAGATATCCATGAAAAGTGTCGTTTAAAGTTTGCCACAAGCCACCTGGGAGACACACCAAACATGTGGAAGAAGGTGCTCTGGTAAGATGAAACCAAAAACGAACTTTTTGGCAACAATGCAAAACGTTATGTTTGGCGTAATAGCAACACAGCTCATCACCCTGAACACACCATCCCCACTGTCAAACATGGTGGTGGCAGCATGATGGTTTGGGCCTGCTTTTCTTCAGCAGGGACAGGGAAGATGGTTAAAATTGATGGGAAGATGGATGGAGCCAAATACAGGACCATTCTGGAAGAAAACCTGATGGAGTCTGCAAAAGACCTGAGATTTGTCTTCCAACAAGACAATGATCCAAAACATAAAGCAACATCTACAATGGAATGGTTCACAAATAAACATATCCAGGTGTTAGAATGGCCAAGTCAAAGTCCAGACCTGAATCCAATCGAGAATCTGTGGAAAGAACTGAAAACTGCTGTTCACAAACGCTCTCCATCCAACCTCACTGAGCTCGAGCTGTTTTGCAAGGAGGAATGGGCAAAAATGTCAGTCTCTCGATGTGCAAAACTGATAGAGACATACCCCAAGCGACTTACAGCTGTAATCGCAGCAAAAGGTGGCGCTACAAAGTATTAACTTAAGGGGGCTGAATAATTTTGCACGCACAATTTTTCAGTTTTTTATTTGTTAAAAAGGTTTGAAATATCCAATAAATTTCGTTCCACTTCATGATTGTGTCCCACTTGTTGTTGATTCTTCACAAAAAATTACAGTTTTATATCTTTATGTTTGAAGCCTGAAATGTGGCAAAAGGTCGAAAAGTTCAAGGGGGCCGAATACTTTCGCAAGGCACTGTATGTTATCCTGACACATTACACTCCCTCCCTTTGAAGGGATTTATTCCACTCAAAATTAGTTTGTTTTCCTGTAATGTAATGTAATGTTCAGGGTTAAACTGCTAGCGCTTTTTAACTAATGCTGCAACAAAGAAGTATTTGTTGTTCTTAATTAATCACCTTGTAAATACAGTTTACAAAAATTCCCATCATTGTTTACTAAGGTGATGTCAAATTGCTGAAATATTCAGTTTGTCACTTTAGATGAAGAAAAGCCTTCATAACTGACCAGTTTTAATCAGAACATGGCTGCTGCTGCTGCTTAAAAAATGACGAACAGTTAATGTGTTTAAACTGCGTCTGTGCCGCCGCCATCTTGGGACAGACAACTGATCTTAAAGACTCAGAAAAAGACAGTTCTACTGCTTTTGGATGTTCATGTGAAAGAAATGCTAAACTAGGCAACATGGAATAACATTTCACGGATGAAATATGTATTTTACAATATTACACTATTACATATTAATACAATAAGTATTGAATTTAATATCACAAAAGGTAATATTAATCCTTCTTTTAAGCTAACAGTAAGTTAAGTGACTGTCCTGATTCTGAATTGAGCTAATGCTAGCTTGTGTCAGGTTATATATGTTTTATTTGAGTGATTATTAATATCTCAGTAAGATACTGAAAACTGTGTGTCACTGAAATGTATTAATTTGATCTGTCCTCTTCTTAAATAAACTGAATTGAACTTCGACATTTTGTTTCTTCTTATTTTACAGGTTTCTTTTTTTTTTATGTCACTCTTATGACATCATATTTCAGTTTATCACAAACATTCAACATCAATACACATCTGGAGATACATGTTTTTTTATTGGACAGGAAGGGAAACTAAACTAATCTAAAAAGTAACTAGAAAATGCATTTCCTGCAGAAAATGCTTGTGAATGCTGAAAAGCTAAATTGCTAAACATGTTAAATAACACCTGTTATGGGTTGCTCTCTCTCCACCCTGAGTTGGGTGGTTTTTGTTTTCCCTGTTTGTCTGTGTGTTCTGTGTTTTTCCACCTGGAGTGCTGGAGGAGTGTCCAGAGGGAAGTAGGTCAAGGGGCGTGGCTGATCCAACACTGCATTGCCGGTTTTCACAGCTGCAGCTCATCTTCACGATTCTCTCCTGCAATACTTAAACCCGGGCTGATCACCTTGTCGGCGCCAGTTCGTTATCTACAACCCATGTGGTAACTTGGCTCTCAGTCTAAATCCAGTATAATCCGTTTTGCCTTTACTCAGGTTTTGTCTCTGTTCCCTGAGCTCCTACTAACCCTCTCTCCAGTTACCGCTCTGCCAGCTGCCTCCTCTGCTTTGCCTGCCTGCTTCAAGCCTCACCATCCAGCCTCTGTCTCCAACTTGGGAAACCCTCCATGTTCTCGTCTCTGCCTGTTCCCCTCGTGTCCCATAAAGACCTGGACTCTTCCCTGTCGGCTCGCCACAAGCCTCAGACCAGCCAGGAGTTTCACCACCCTGACACTACCTGCAGTGATTCTCTGAGTACACTTTGCTTCATTAAACCTTTTAAACTGCTTTACATTGTCGGTGTGATTTCTCTGCGTTCTGGGACAAGCTCCCTAACAGAACGAACTGGCCATGGACCCTGCAGAGAATTCACAGACGACAGACGAAGACGGCATTTTTCGAGCCGTGAAAAATCAAGGAACTCTGTTAGGCCAACACGACCAGTTGATTCACAAATTACTGGAGACAAACCAACAATTATGCAGTCAAGTCACTCAGCTGTCATCTCAACTTGCTGTTCTGTCTCTCCCTAGTGCGCCTAGTGCTCCGCCTCCTCCCTCTCAGTCTGCTTCTTCAGCCATGATTCCTGCGCCATTCACCCGGGAAACCCCTGTGACTCCTCCTGAGCCGTTCTCTGGAGACTTGACCAAGTGTCGAGGTTTCCTGCTTCAATGCGGACTCATTTTTTACCAGAAGCCACTGTCCAGTACGCCCAAAAGAGGTGGCTCGCTAGAAAGAGTGGGTACACTAGTGAGTCCCAGCCCTGTAATTACACCCACATCCCCTCGTATGTCACTCCCTGCAACTCTTCAATTGGGCACTCTGTCACTACCGTTATCCGCTCTTATTGACTCGGGGGCTGAGGATAACTTCATTGACGTTAATCTGGCTAAACAGGCTGACATTCCCCTCGAATCACTCCCAGTTCCTATCAATGTCACGACCATAGACGGTCAGTTTCTAGCTAATGTTACACAACAAACTATCCCAGTTACTCTCGTTCTCTTCGGTAACCATCGTGAGGAGATCACTTTCAGAGTAGTGTCAGCTTCCTCTTCCCCTCTCATTCTCGGTTTTCCATGGCTCAGTTTACATAATCCCCACATAGACTGGCAACACAAAACTATCAGCAGTTGGAGCAGTTTTTGTCACTCTACTTCTCTCGGTTCTGCTATCCCTCCCAATGTGACAACCCCAATGGCAACAGAGAAACTACCCAACCTGTCATCAGTCCCCAAAGAATATCTGGACCTAGCGGAGGTATTTAATAAGGAGTAAGCATTATCCCTTCCTCCCCATAGACCTTATGACTGCGCTATTGAGCTGTTTCCAGGAGCCCCCTTGCCTGCTAGCAGACTCTACAACTTGTCCAGACCCGAGAGAGAGGCCATGGAAAAATATATCGGAGAGTCCCTGGCTGCAGGTATCATTCGCCCATCATCATCTCCGGTGGGAGCTGGGTTCTTCTTTGTGTACAAAAAGGATAAGACGCTACGCCCTTGTATTGATTTTCGCGGACTGAACAACATCACGGTGAAGAATAAATACCCTTTACCACTAATCAATTCTGCTTTTGAACCACTCCAGGGTGCCACAGTCTTCTCCAAACTGGACCTGCGCAATGCCTATCATCTCATCAGGATTCAGGATGGAGATGAATGGAAAACCGCCTTCAATACACCACTTGGACACTTCGAATACCTGGTAATGCCTTTTGGACTCACTAATGCACTAGCAGTATTCCAAGCTATGGTTAATGATGTTTTAAGAGACGTGTTAAATCGTTTCGTTTTCGTCTATCTAGACGATATTCTGATTTTCTCTAAGTCCCTCGAAGAACATGTCTCACACGTCCGTCTCGTCCTGCAACGTTTGCTGGAGAACAAACTTTTTGTTAAAGCTGAGAAGTGTGAGTTCCACTGTGAGTCAGTCCCATTCCTTGGGTTCATTATAGAGAAAGGACAGGTGTCGGCCGACCCCGAAAAGATAAAGGCAGTAACTAAATGGCCCGTTCCCCAGACTCGTAAACAGCTGCAATGTTTCCTGGGTTTTGCTAATTTCTACAGGAGATTCGTCCGGGGCTTTAGTAGGGTGGTAGCTCCCCTCACCAAACTCACTTCCCCTAAAGTTCCGTTTGTGTGGTCACCTGAGGCTGATACAGCCATGAGTACCCTGAAACATCTGTTTTCCACCTCCCCTGTGCTCATTCACCCAGATACTACTTTGCCTTTTGTTGTGGAAGTGGATGCCTCAGACTCCGGTGTTGGAGCGGTTCTGTCTCAACGCTCCCTCACAGACCACAAACTCCACCCCTGTGCTTTTTTTTTCCAAAAAGTTGTCGCCCGCAGAGAGACACTGCGACATGGGAAACCGTGAGTTGCTGGCCATCAAGCTTGCACTGGAGGAATGGAGACATTGGCTGGATGGGACGGAGCAGCCTTTTGTGGTGTGGACCGACCACAAGAACCTGGCCTTCATCCAGTCTGCGAAGAGACTCAACTCCCGCCAAGCCAGATGGTCTATCTTCTTCAGCAGGTTTAACTTTACCCTTACTTACCGTCCTGGTTCTCGCAATGTAAAACCCGATGCTTTGTCCCGCCAGTTCTCCGTCTCTGAAGAGCCCAGTGAACCAGAGTCCTTCCTGCCCTCTACCTGCGTTGTGGCTGCAGTTCGTTGGGAGATCGAATCTCTGGTTAAGACGGCTCAAGAATCTGACCCGGGACCAGCTGATGGGCCATCTGGTCGGCTCTATGTTCCTGTGTCTGTGCGGTCTGAAGTGTTGCAGTGTGTCCATTCCTCACGCTTTGCCTGCCATCCAGGGAGGCAACGTACCCTTACGTTGCTAAAAAGACACTTCTGGTGGCCTTCTGCAGAAGCTGATGTCCGGGCTTTCATGGCAGCCTGTACCATCTGTGCCTGTGGTAAAGCATCCCACCAGTCTCCCTCGGGTCTGCTTCAACCTCTGCCGGTTCCTAGTCGTCCCTGGTCCCACATAGCCCTGGATTTTGTCACTGGTCTCCCTGTGTCCGAAGGTAATGATACTATACTCACTATTGTGGACAGATTCTCTAAATCTGCTCACTATGTAGCATTACCGAAATTACCGACTGCCAGTGAGGCAGCGGACCTCTTGGTCCTACATGTATTCCGTCCCCATGGAATACCTGTGGACATTGTTTCTGACAGAGGCCCACAGTTTATTTCTCATGTCTGGAAAGACTTCTGTTCTGCTATTGGTGCAACTGTGAGTCTCTCCTCAGGATTCCATCCGCAAACTAACGGCCAGACTGAAAGAGCTAACCAGGACCTGGAAGCGTCTCTCCGCTGCGTGGTGGCACAGCATCCGTCATCATGGGCTAAACATCTTCCCTGGATCGAGTACGCCCACAATTCCCTTACCACCTCTGCTACCGGCCTGTCCCCTTTCGAGGCTTCGTTGGGATATCAACCACCTCTGTTCCCCGAGCAGGAAGAGGAATTGGCCGTCCCCTCGGTCCAGGAGAATCTACGTCGTTGTTGTCAAGTTTGGAGCGACGCCAGGGAAGCGTTGCTCCGGACTACAGAGCAGAACAAGAGCTCGGCGGATCGTCACAGGACCCCGGCTCCCCAGTACCAGCCTGGACAAGAGGTGTGGTTGTCCTCCAGGAACATTCCCCTACGGACTGACTCACGCAAATTGGCGCCTCGGTTTCTGGGCCCCTTCGTCATTGACTCAGTTATCAATCCCTCTGCTGTGCGGTTGAAGTTGCCACGGGCTATGAAGTGTCATCCCACCTTCCATGTGTCTCAACTGAAACCAGTCTCATCCAGTCCTCTGTGCCCGCCTGCGGATCCCCCGCCTCCCGTCCGCATGATTGACGACCACCCGGCCTACACTGTCCACCAGCTTTTGGACGTGCGGCGGCGGGTAGGGGTCTCCAGTATCTGGTCGACTGGGAGGGTTATGGACCGGAGGAGCGCTCCTGGATCCCCAGGAGTTTTATTTTGGATCCTCAACTGGTGGAGGACTTCCATCGTGCTCACCCTGACAAGCCGGGGCCTAGAGGGACGCCGGGAGGCGCCCGTTGAGGGGGGGGTCCTGTTATGGGTTGCTCTCTCTCCACCCTGAGTTGGGTGGTTTTTGTTTTCCCTGTTTGTCTGTGTGTTCTGTGTTTTTCCACCTGGAGTGCTGGAGGAGTGTCCAGAGGGAAGTAGGTCAAGGGGCGTGGCTGATCCAACACTGCATTGCCGTTTTTCACAGCTGCAGCTCATCTTCACGATTCTCTCCTGCAATACTTAAACCCCGGCTGATCACCTTGTCGGCGCCAGTTCGTTATCTACAACCCATGTGGTAACTTGGCTCTCAGTCTAAATCCAGTATAATCCGTTTTGCCTTTACTCAGGTTTTGTCTCTGTTCCCTGAGCTCCTACTAACCCTGTGTCTCTCTCCAGTTACCGCTCTGCCCAGCTGCCTCCTCTGCTTTGCCTGCCTGCTTCAAGCCTCACCATCCAGCCTCTGTCTCCAACTTGGGAAACCCTCCATGTTCTCGTCTCTGCCTGTTCCCCTCGTGTCCCATAAAGACCTGGACTCTTCCCTGTCGGCTCGCCACAAGCCTCAGACCAGCCAGGAGTTTCACCACCCTGACACTACCTGCAGTGATTCTCTGAGTACACTTTGCTTCATTAAACCTTTTAAACTGCTTTACGTTGTCGGTGTGTTTTCTCTGCATTCTGGGTCAGACAAGCTCCCTAACAACACCAGCCATACAAAAGTGGAATATTTAAAGATTTTCTGAAAAGCTGTCACTACACTGAATTGCAGGCTTCAATGTGAATAAGGTGAAGTTGTGCAAAAAATTTGGAAACGGTTCTAATGTCTTTAAAAAGATGAATAATACTAACATTATATGAAAGTTTTTGTAAGAACTGAATTGTCAGCTTTAATTTGAATTAATATACTTTATATAGAATATTTTCAAAAATGATTTACAAGTTGTAAAAAGATTCGTAATGAATGAAAGATGTGGAACATTTTAAGGTTTGAAGGCAGGTAGATAGAAAGACAGAATATATCATGAAGCTGAATACAACTGTGACAGCTAAATGTTTTTTGAACAGTTTAAAGTTTGAATGATGTCTGTAGTTAAAATTATGTGGGAGGAGTAGCATTCCAAAAAGAAAAATGCCTGAATAGGATTTGAAGATTGCTCTATTGACTTTTAATATAAAATAAAATGTGAAAAATCATATTTAAAAAAATATATAATAGCAGAAAAACAGTTGACCCATCTTGTGCATACAATGCTGAATATTTTGATATTCTAATGTTTTTTGTAGCTGAAAGTATGCAGAAGTTAGAGGCATCCAAAGAAAGTTGAAGAATAAATAATTGGAACAATATTGTGAATGCTGCTGAATCAGCAGAAAGCTGTCAGATAAATGTAGCTGAGTAAATGTAGTTGAGTAAAAGTAAAATATTTCCCTCTGAGCTGTGGTGAGGAAAATACTCAAACTTTAATCTGATAAACCAAGGGGGTAAACAAGCATCCGGAAAGCGTACCTCACCTGCCGTTAGCATTCCATTCATTTTGACGTCACTTTGACAGTGAATAACTTTACATCTGAAGCGTTTAAAGACTCCATTTGTCCATTGTTTATATCTAGAGAACGACAATGTATAAAGGCTCCATTACCTTTTATCTCACATTATGGCTCCGTAGCAGCTGTTTTTGTAAAAGTAGGCTAACGATTGTGTCATAACCACGCGACTTACTGTCACACAGTAGAGACGTTACCGTATAGCTCGCAGGCAGTTTTGACTTCCATTAGCTGTTTAAGTTTAATTACTAATGTCAACTAGCATTTTAGTTAGCAATAATTAGCCTGTGCCTATGTTATCTCCTTACATATACCTACACTCCGTCTTTGTAATGATTCTCTTGGCACAGCTACCAGAAGACTTCCAACTTTTTGCTCACGTCACATCTACGTCTTCAAGCTCAGTTGGAGGCTGCTCAGTAACGCTCAGCCATCACCGGAAAAGTGCTTCTAATATCCTTCACTGGTCTCCGTCGAAGTCTAAGGCGTCGATGTGTCTGTTTCTTATACCGTCTGTTGGAGGAACCAAACAGAACCTGAAGTCTCGTTGTTTCACTGGGATCTCGGGCTGGCGGTGGAATAGTTCTGTTGTTTGTTAGCTTCCGAGCTTATTGGTGCGTTTAAGGAGACAGAGCTCCAGGTAAACCCGCACACATTCAGGTGAACACTAACTGCTTAATGCTAACCGAGCTGAGCAGAAGCTAAAAGGGTAGGTAGTGGTTCATATTAACGTTCCGTTGCCCAAATGGGGCTCTGTGTCCGTCAGAAGGTCTGACATCTACCGTATCAGCAGAGCAATCACGTAATGCACAGCAGACTATGGTGCAGGTACAGATTATTTTCTGAAATATAGTGACTTTTATTTATTATTATTATTACTATTATTATTATTATTTTTTTTTTTTTTTTTCTCAAAATATGACGACTCCTCAAAATAACAGAGAACACAGATATACTGTATTTTGAATGTGCACAACGTTTTGGACATAAGAAATCTTGCTCAAACACATCTGAAATATTACAGTCCAGGGGTTTATTAATACATTTAAATGAATTCATGTATCATTGAGGTGAATAATTGGCATTTACACATTTAAGGCGGTTACTTCCCCAACAAAAGACACAAAAGTGGAGGGAGGAGTAAATGATGCCTATAAACTACATGTGTGCTGACTCAGATATAATTAGAAAAGTCGATCCAAAGGACAATAAATAGTTGAAAGCAATACAGAATGCCTGAGAGCCTTACTGCAATATATTCCATTATGTTTTTATATTTTTATAAAATATATTTTTTATATATGTTTCTCTTTACATAAAGATGTTTGCAGCATTCGGGAAAAGGTAGAAATAGGTGCATATACATTTACTAGAATGCAGGAAATGAAGTGTTTAATGCTCAACATTTTCAATAAATCATTTTAATTCTTTTGGTGTTATTGAAATACATAACACAAAATATTTTACAAAAAATCTCAACATAAATCTCACACAAGACTGAAAAATGCTTTTGCTGCAATTTTGTTAATTTTACAGGAAAACCCCCTGTTATTAATAGATGAGGAGCCTACGATCAAAATAATGAAGTTACTGTTTGTGTCTATGTCTGACCTGGGCTGGTACATGTTCACGTTAAAAAGCGTGTGCGTGCACAAGCACTACGGTCACGCTCAAAGTGTCCCGGTTTTAGTTCCCGGGAAATCTGGTCACCCCTACGCTGACAGTGTTGGCTCTATCATTAAATGTCTTTAGTTGTGTTAAAGAGGAGTTGGAGCAGAGTGTCTGTTAAAACCTAGGCCACTGTTTGGAGGGAACTGGAATCTTACTGGAAGCTGACTCGCTAGAATAGACACGTTTTTTAAAGCTATGAATTGAATAATTTGCCTCCTGAGAAACGAGTTTCAGGCATTCCCATTTGTTGGGGAAGCTAACCTGCACAAATATTACATATGGATCTGAAAGTCAATCCCTTAAATCCTCCCTTAAACCAGATATTTAAGTCTGTAAACTGTGTTGAAACTGCAGGCTAGTAAATGCTCTGTTGGTGGTGAAATCAAGTTTTTGGTCCACTTCCTGTGGAAGTGCGCAAGCCGCCCCTGACGGTGCAGATCCACCTGGCCATGCATTTGCGCTGCATTTGAAAAAATGCTGTGTCAAAAAGCTTGCCGATGCCCATCTTTATGCAAATTAATCAGTTGATTGCGACTGCAGAACAGCAGAAGCGCGTGTCCCCCCCTCCCGCTCCAGGTGACTGATGGACAGACAGGTGCTGCTGTCGGTTCACTTTCCTTCTTCAGTTGTCGAATGGAAAGTTGGAGATGTTTCCAATCAGCAGAAATCAGCTGGGACAGCCAACCAACACACACACTGGGAGTCCAACCACTTTAATTCATGTTGACTTTGTGAATATATATATATATATATATATATATATATATATATATCTGAACTTTTAGCTTCAGTCTTCATCACAGACTCCAGCAGTTTTGGACAGTACCGAAGCCAAGTGAATGTAAAATCAATCTGAGCATCGCAACTAACTGTTTTAGACACAAATATGGTCATAATAATGCTCCAAAATGCTGTCACATTGCAATTTAAATCGTCCAATTTTCTTAAGGGGAGGAGCCCTAAACCTCCTGCCAAATATGGTCACCCAAGTCTTTTCCCAAACCTGTGGAAAAGTGCCCAGTGTAGTTAAACAGGAGGAATGTGAGGTGGAACAACAGCCTGTCATCTGCTACTGTTGATTCTGCATCAAGCTGCACAGTTTGGACATGTGCAGCTAGCTAAAATATTTACAACACCCTGTGTATCATCTGTTCATTATGTTGTTAGAGAGAGAAAGAGAGACAAAGAGAAAGAGAGAGAGCGGGAGAGAGAGAGAGACAGAGAGAGAGAGAGAGAGAAAGACACAGAGAGAGAGAGAGAGAGAATGACAAAGGGACAGATAGAGAGAGAAAGAGAGACAAAGAGAAAGAGAGAGAGCGGGAGAGAGAGAGAGACAGACAGAGAGAGAAAGAGAGAGAGAGAGAAGTGTGCACTTTTCATTTAATAATCTTCTAGACATGTCCCTGGCCTCCCCTGTGCCCCCCTCGTGCTGACCAAATAAAACATTATGAATTTATTATGGTTTTACACGCGAGCGCCAAAAGCGGAACTAATGTGCGACGCAACGTTCTACACGGGTAAATTAGAGCGGCGCACCCAACCACTAGGCTGCAGCGTGCAGCGTGTGGTGGTGCTCGGTGAATGAGACAGCAACTCCTCTTGGAGAGAGCAGAGAAGCTCCGAGTTCTCCTGTTGGTAAGATCAACCATTTCATCTCGGAAGGGACTTGTTGTTGTTGTTGTTGTTGTTGCTGCACATAACCGGGTTCCTTTTGTTCCTCACACTGAGAATGAAATCAAGTTTGGAAATGTCTGCTCTCGATATGTTTAGAAACTTAATCATATCTAAACAAACTCATCGAAGCAGAAGCGAATATCCAAATGTCAGTCTCGTTGCTAGGACTACACAATGCTGGGATGTTAACCACGGAACTTCATCCATCTCGGCTGTTGCATCGCGATAATAAATCCATTTGAGTAAAGTAATCAACAGGCTATCTGCCCGTGTTAAGTAGGGAGGGATGGTTAGGAAACGAAATGTAATGCATGGGACATAGCCCCAGGAAACCAAAAAGTGAGAGAAACAAAGGAAGGTGTTGAGGAGCAGGAAGAGGGAGAGCCAGAGGAGTCTAGGGAGGTTGGAGAAAGGGATGTGATCATACTGGGGAGGAGGGGTCTGGGTGTCCTCCCCCAGGGAAGTTTTGAGCGTCAGCAACTGCATTTTTTTGCTTTTGGATACGGTTTAATGCACCAATTTATGGTGGAAATGCCTTTATTTAGCTTATGCTAAGAAGAAAATAACAGATGACAATTCAAAATATAATGGAAAGTATGTTGTCGGTATCATTGGACATTTTTAAGTGGGTATATGGAAATCCTGGAGCTTTCTTAGTGGGTGTACTGCGTATTCCTGTGTATCACGTAGACTACACCACTGGAACTAACCTGCACACGCATTACATATGGATCTGAAAGTTCTCATCCCTTAAACCAGATATTTAAGTCTGTAAACTGTGTGAAAGGTTGAAACTACAGGCTAGTAAATGCTCTGTTTTTGGTCCACTTCCTGTGTTTGGGTCGGATCGTGTTCTCACCTAGTCTGGCTATCACCAGACCAAGCTCAATCTTTTCAGATTGAACAGGGAATGTTGACCTTTTGTTGTGCAGTTGTTTAGATTTATTCCCAGTTTAATATAATGCTGTTTTCTCCAAACTACTCCGAGTTCATTGTGTAGCGAGGAAGGAAATGGAACAGTTTTCCAGCCGCTGCTTTGAGTTTGCCGACTGTTGTTTTAGTTGTGTGTGGATGTGAGGAAAAGGAGAGGAGACAGCAGCTCCTGAATATCTCTGCGTGCTTTGATTCGTACTGAACAGAATCCAGAGTGAGTCCAGCAGCCCCAGTGGACATCTGCTGGATTTCAGGACAAGAGAGGAATGGAGGAGGACAACCAGAACCAGGAGCATCGGAGCAACAAGGTCCCCAGAAGACCAGCAGCAGACTGGGACTCTGATACCAGCCATGTTCAGGTCAGTGTTCAGGGGGGTATCACACAAAAGTAGAATTTATAAATCCAGGATAACTGATGAAGAGAGGCTTGACCTAGTCTAATCTGTGCAGCCTGGCTTGTGCCAGTAGGCTGCATTAAGCCAGGCTGAGGAGGAGAGACTAGTGAGTCCAGGTGGGGGGAGGGGGGGGGGGGGGGGGGGGGGTCTAGTCAGGCTGAGGAGGAGAGACTAGGTCTAGTCAGGCTGAGGAGGAGAGACTAGGTGGAGTCAGGCTGAGGAGGAGAGACTAGGTCGAGTCAGGCTGAGGAGAGACTAGGTGGAGTCAGGCTGAGGAGGAGAGACTAGGTCTAGTCAGGCTGAGGAGGAGAGACTAGGGTCGAGTCAGGCTGAGGAGGAGAGACTAGGTCTAGTCAGGCTGAGGAGGAGAGACTAGGTGGAGTCAGGCTGAGGAGGAGAGACTAGGTCTAGTCAGGCTGAGGAGGAGAGACTAGGTCGAGTCAGGCTGAGGAGGAGCGACTAGGTCGAGTCAGGCTGAAGTAATTCAGATAGATGAGCGTTCACGGCTTTCCTTACCAGACCGTGAGGTCAATAACAGATTTGCTGATGCTAAAATGGAGAATAATCATTGTTCATACTTCATACAGAGTGAGCAGCAGCTTCTTGCGTAAATATGATAACGTGAAACACATTATTTGTAAAGACGAAACACGGCCACTGTGATAAAACGGTGAGAGAAAGCGAGGCAGACGATCACGGACCGACTGAATGTGTAAACAGCCTAAAAATCTACATTTACTGACCACTGCTCTGAACTGAAACAGTCATAATCATACCATTCAAGGATTAAGCTACTAATCATTGGCACAAATTAACAGTTGTACTCTTTGCCTTAAAAGTAAGCAGAAGATTAGATTAGATAATACTTTATTTATCCCACAATGGGGAAATTCACTTATTATATAATAATATAATATAGATAATGTTACTCAGGAAATTTACCATGCCTCTGCTTTTGTGAAACTGAGTCAAGGCTAAATTCATCCAGGATAACAGGAATATCCCGGCTTAAGATCATATTTTGTCCTAACAAGACAACATGTTTTCACACATCTTCACAAACTGCTGACTGTTATGTAGATAACTTCTCAGCAACTTCAAACCCCACACAATAGAAGAAACGCCATTTACACACACCCACACACACACACACAACACACACACACACACACACACACACAGATGTGCGGACTGAGCAAAGTTACTTTAGGATAAATAGGTTTGAAATTATTTTTACAACTGAAATGATTTTTTTTGTTATTACAAAGGGAAAGTACCGTTGGGTACCGGAACCAAATTTCAGGTAAAGGTTAATGGTACCCAACCCTAGCCACATGTAATATAAAATTAAGTTAACTGTTGACACAATAAGGTAAAGTGAGCTATTTAAATTAGCTGCATACATGGCTAAAAGCAATCTGCTCTCACCAGTGTATAACCCTGTGTAACATTACTTTACGTACAACAATCCTGCCACAATCGGTCCCAAAAAATTAAGGGTGCAACGGATCAAAAAACTCACGGCTCGGATCAGAGTCACGGATCGGATCATTTTTCGGATCAGCAAAATAAAAAAGACAAGACAAATAAACATAAGTTTGTTCTTTTTGTCCATGCTATTGACCGAGATTCCCTTCTGTGATGCCAAATTCACTACATGTGCAAATAACCCACTCTGTGGGCCCAGTCCTGCCTCATTCACTGCATTTATTTGATTTTTGGCATTATTGTGACTGGGATATTACTAGTACTAGGCCTCTTTATCTTCCATTCCTCCACTGCTTGTGTCAGAACCTTATATATTAATATGTCAATGGTCAGAACCTGTGTGAGGGTAGAGGGGGCGTGTCTGCTGCACCGGACTTCTCATCTCCCAGTCTGCTGTGGTGAAGTGAGCGGATAGCTCTCCGTTCCCCTGGACGTCCACCCGTCTATCGTGAGCGTAACAGAGGATGCTCGGGATAGTTCATCCACAACGTTTTTCTTCTCCTGCTCATAAAGATCTGGCACAATCTTTTCGCTGAAGTGGGTGCGCGACGGGATGTCGTAACGTGGCTCAAGCACTTTCAGCATGTGTTTAAAGCCCTCGTTTTGCACAACCAAATATGGCCTCATGTCTGCACCTATAAACACACCGATAGCGTTTGTGATGGCTTTAGCCCGGTCTGAGCAACAAAGGGCTGCTTAAATGCTGCGGTGATAAGCGGTTCTTGAGCAGCTTTCGTTTTCACTCCTGTCAGTGAAACACCGGGGTGATGTCTCTTCAAATGCATGGCGGTGCTTGATGTGGGGATTTAAATGACGCGGGGCGTTCAACCTCCTCCGTTCCTCCGCTCGCCATGACCACGCTGTGTGTGGACTGAACATGCGCACAACTTTATTTTTTGAAATCAATCCGCGGATCACGTGTGTGCCGAACCGAAGATATTGATCCGAACGGATCACGGATCAATGACGATCCGTTGCACCACTACAAAACATCCCAGTTAGATATAAAATGGCATAACGTTAAACATATTCTTTGTAAATCTTTACAATTATTCCCAGAAAGAACCAACCAAAGGGCTATTGCACATAACCAGGATAAGGGAATAAGCCGGGATATTCCTGTTATCCTGGTTGAATTTAGCCTTGACTCGGTTGCACAAAAGCAGAGGCAGATAAGTTACCATGGAGATTTATTCTGTGCAGCTAGCCTGCTCCTGACCAGGCTAACAGCCAGGCTAACACCTAGCCTGCTCCTGACCAGGCTAAAAGCCAGGCTAACAGCTAGCCTGCTGCTCACCATGCTAACAGCCAGGATTTATTACTCCTGGAGTCTTTTCTGTTCACTCAGCAGTGGTTTTACCTTATTATTATTATTATTATTATTATTATTATTATTATTATTATTACTATCAGCCTGCACTAAATCACAACAGTTGCATATTGCTGATCATTTAACTACTGTTATTATTTAAAGTTATGACCATTATGTTTTATAATTATTCATGTGACATTGTTACTGTTATATTGCTGTATGAAGACTGCTGTTCATATTATTGTTAGAAGTTTGATGAATGTATTACTGCAGTTGTTGAGATAATTAGAAAAGGCTGATAAAGTTGCCAAATGTGTTTTTTAAATGAAGTCAGTTACTAAGGGCAATATATAAAGTGCTGTACATGTGTTTCTATACCAACGCACCTTAAATTATTTTAGTTGATTAAATTTTTTTTAAATGACTATAATTTGGAGGATTGTACATTTTTAAGAACATTCTAATTGTACAATCCTCCCAAATTATAGTCTTAGTTCACTGGACCAGTAACTATAAAGTGTAGACTACTGTACCTTCATGTAACAACAGGGAGAGGACACCTCAATGGTTTTTGACCTTATACAGTGCCTTGCGAAAGTATTCGGCCCCCTTGAACGTTTCGACCTTTTGCCACATTTCAGGCCTCAAACATAAAGATATAAAACTGTAATTTTTTGTGAAGAATCAACAACAAGTGGGTCCCAATTATGAAGTGGAACGAAATTCATTGGCTATTTCAAACTTTTTTAACAAATAAAAACTGAAAAGAAATGAGGCTGCAAAATTATTCAGCCCCTTTACTTTCAGTGCAGCAAACTCTCTCCAGAAGTTCAGTGAGGATCTCTGAATGATCCAATGTTGACCTAAATGACTAATGATGATAAATAGAATCCAGCTGTGTGTAATCAAGTCCTCGTTATAAATGCACCTGCTCTGTGATAGTCTCAGAGGTCCGTGTAAAGCGCAGAGAGCATCATGAAGAACAAGGAACACACCAGGCAGGTCCGAGATACTGTTGTGGAGAAGTTTAAAGCCGGATTTGGATACAAAAAGATTTCCCAAGCTTTAAACATCCCAAGGAGCACTGGTGCGCGATAATATTGAAATGGAAGGAGTATCAGACCACCGCAAATCTCGAAGACCCGGCCGTCCCTCTAAACTTTCAGCTCATACAATGAGAAGACTGATCAGAGATGCAGCCAAGAGGCCCATGATCACTCTGGATGAACTGCAGAGATCTACAGCTGAGGCGGGAGACCCTGTCCATAGGACAACAATCAGTCGTATACTGCACAAATCTGGCCTTTATGGAAGAGTGGCAAGAAGAAAGCCATTTCTTAAAGATATCCATAAAAGTGTCGTTTAAGGTTTGCCCAAAGCCACCTGGGAGACACACCAAACATGTGGAAGAAGGTGCTGTGGTCAGATGAAACCAAAATCAAACTTTTGGCAACAATGCAAAACGTTATGTTTGGCGTAAAAGCAACACAGCTCATCACCCTGAACACACCATCCCCACTGTCAAACGTGGTGGTGGCAGCATCATGGTTTGGGCCTGCTTTTCTTTAGCAGGGACAGGGAAGATGGTTAAAATTGATGGGAAGATGGATGGAGCCAAATATAGGACCATTCTGGAAGAAAACCTGATGGAGTCTGCAAAAGACCTGAGACTGGGACGGAGATTTGTCTTCCAACAAGACAATGATCCAAAACATAAAGCAAAATCTACAATGGAATGGTTCACAAATAAACATATCCAGGTGTTAGAATGGCCAAGTCAAAGTCCAGACCTGAATCCAATCGAGAATCTGTGGAAAGAACTGAAAACTGCTGTTCACCAACGCTCTCCATCCAACCTCACAGAGCTCGAGCTGTTTTGCAAGGAGGAATGGGCAAAAAATGTCAGTCTCGATGTGCAAAACTGATAGAGACATACCCCAAGCGACTTACAGCTTATCGCGCAGCAAAAGGTGGCGCTACAAAGTATTAACTTAACAAGGGGGCTGAATAATTTTGCACGCAATATTTCAGTTTTTTATTTGTTTAAAAGGTTTGAAATATCCAATAAATTTTGTTCCACTTCATGATTGTGTCCCACTTGTTGTTGATTCTTCACAAAAAATTACAGTTTTATATCTTTATGTTTGAGGCCTGAAATGTGGCAAAAGGTCAAAAAGTTCAAGGGGGCCGAATACTTTCGCAAGGCACTGTATTTAGCTGGGGGGAAAATAACTGATAAATATACTCTGTTACATTCATGTTTGCAATGTGCATTATATTTATCACTTCTCTTTTTGTTCTCTTTATAGTTTCTAGATTTTAGAGTCCAGTGTCTTTCTGTTCTATGTCCATATATACGAGGGAGCAAAGCATATAATAAAATGTAGAGAAGGAAACTCAGCCTCTATAATAAAAAAAAAGTGAGAAAAAGCATGACAGATAATAGCAGACCGAATGAATGATATATCTTAAAATATACATTTATGAACTACTGCTCTTAACCTAGTCTCTCCTCTTCATCCTGACTCGACCTAGTCTCTCCTCCTCAGCCTGACTCCACCTAGTATCTCCTCCTCAAGGCAAGGCAACTTTATTTATATAGCACATTTCAGCAACAGGGCAATTCAGAGTGCTTTACATAAAACATGAAAGAGCAGTTAGAAAACAATTTAAAAGACAAGAATACATTTTACAGTGCAGTATAAGAATTTGAAGAACTGAGAGATAAAATACGCAAATAAAGAGCAGTCAAAACAGTTAAATATATAAAAGCAGATAAAATAGGTTAATTAAAGAAAGGACCAATATGTCAGACATCTCAAGCAGTTCGGTCAATATTTCTGGTTCATCTCCCCAACAATGGGTCCAGATGCTTCACATGGAGGTTTCATTCCCTATAGTTACAGAAGCTTTAGTATACTCTTTTTCATTTTCAATGCAGTCGTCACCACAAGGCTTAGTTCTTTTCTTCGGCAAACCTTGCAAAATCCGGAACGGTCTTCAGACCGTCTCTAATAGTCAGGAAACGTGCTAGTTTCGTAGACTATTTATTTTATTCTTTATTTAATAGTTTCTCAGACTATTTCTGTTCAATTGTAATTGTTTTGGTCTTCAGACCCTTTTATTAGTTATCAAACTAACTTTGTTGACAGTCCACAGCCTGTCTCTTCTGTAATCTATTGTCACACCCGTATCAAAGAAATAATCAGAAATATGTCAGTTTCTGCAAAATCTCACTGGAATAATCATAAATTCAATTCTATTAATTGATCTAACTAGAACCCCAAATAACTGAGAGATAAAATATGTGAATAAAAGTTACAGTGCAGTATAAGAAATTAAACATCAAAGAGCAGTTATAGATTGTCATACAGTGTCAACTTTAGTATAAAAAATGATAAGAATTTAAAGAAAGAGCAGTTAAAACAGTTAAACATATAAAAGCAGATAAAATAGGTTATTTAAAGAAAGGCAACATCAAAAAGATAGGTCTTCAGCCTTGATTTAAAAGAACAGAGTTTTCCTCAGCCTGACTCGACCTAGTCGCTCCTCCTCAGCCTGACTCCACCTAGAAGACCTGCCAACATGTACGCATTTTTCGGACTGGGGCGTACTGGGCACGCATTTTGACCCTTTAGTATGCTTGTATGATTCGCTGCTCTCTAGGTACGCATTCTATGCAATCTTTGACGTTGATTCTGCCTCTGAGCCACAGCGTGTAAGTGGAGTGAAAACTAGGTTTTAGACAGGCCAGGTGCTGATTAACGTACGATAAAGGTAACAGTTAGGCTAAAAAAATAGCCTAATTGAATTTATGAACATTTAATAATGACCTTGACATCATAACCATAGACCACCACAGTCCAGCTGTGACAAGCTCAGTTAATGATGCATAGCATTCAAGAGGGCTATTTGCTAGGCCAATGTGATGGCAACTAACATAATGCAGTGTCAGCCATGTCAACCTTATAAAAGCCTATCTGAAAATATCTGACCCATGTTATTTGTGTCTCTGCCAGGCTTTTTTAGTAGTTGCTTTAGGCCTATTTAAAGTTGTTTTTATGAGTAAATCATTACTTGGACTACTTCATTTCCCTTCAGTAATCAGAAGAAGGTTATGTGTTAACATGGTCTGACTCATCTTTAACACAGAAGTACTTAGGCCTATTTATTAGCTCAATCCGCCTCCTATTGGTTAGACTAACAAAAATATATGGCCACGAAATATTGCACAGGATATAAGAAAACATTTGTGTAGTTTCACTACACCTACAGCCATTAATCCATTCCATTCCTCTACACAGTAATACTAATTTATTGTAATCTAGGGGGTTGTACTCATAACATTTCTTCAAGGTTGGCAGGTCTGCACCTAGTCAGCCTCATCCTGACTCAACCTAGTTGCTCCTCCTCAGCCTGGCTTGGCCTTCGTGAAACGCACCAAGCCAGGCTGCACAGATAAGAGTAGGTCAATCCTTGCTTTATCTATTATTTATAAATTCAACTTTTGTGAAACAGCCCCCTGGCCTGCCTTGTTGCACGATCAAAACGTTCTAAACTTGCCATTTTCAGTGTGTAGCTCACTAGCTCAAAGTTTGTTGTTGTTTCCCAAATTGAACTGAGTTTTGCAAGGCAAGGAACATCTGGCGATTTTCTGGTAAATGCACTGTCGTTGATTGAGGCTGAAGTCCTATGGATTGGTCACCTCATCAGCCCTCGCATTTTCTCCATTCAAACAGAACATTTGAATATAGTTAAACATGGTAAACTATAATTTAGGGCTGCAGCTATCGATTCTTTTTGTAATCGATTAATCTAGCACTTTATCGATCGATTAATCGGATAATTTTTCACTAGGGGAAAAAAGCAACATTTTCGGAAAAAAGCAACATTTGTATTGCCTACAAGCTTACAATATCATCTCTCAAAAAACTAAACCTATTAAGTGCATTTAAGTGCCATATTGCATTGTTTTTAAAGATTTTTTTTTTCAAATGATATCAACCTCAAACTAAGGCATACATTAAACATACACAAACATTAAATTAAGTTGGGCAACTTAACTTTCAGAACTACAAGTTTCAACCTGAGACTGACCTGTATATACGGTAGGCCTATATGTAAATATTAGTTATACTCAACCTATTTTCATTTATATATTTGATTATAATGTCACACAGCTCTGTTACACTTATGCTATTAGATCGTTGATCAGAGAGGGAGAGAGAGAGAGACGCGCAACAATCAGCTGTTTTTCCGAAGGGATAGTCAATGCGTCAGCTCTTTAGATCAGATCGTGGTCACCACTACGTATTTTCTTGTCTTTGATTTTGGTAGTTGTGTTTGGTGTAGTTTCATCGTCCATACGACTCTGTGATTTACGTTTGTCGGTCCTCTCCGTGGAATGGATGATTAAGTTAGACTCCATGTTTTCTGTTGAGATGCTAAAAAACTGACGTCGTGCTATTATCGTGGTAAGCTAGTTTGATTTTGCAGTAGACATACTGTACAGAGTTTTAGTTTTGATTACATTTGAACTGATTCCAAACTTTGGACACTTTCTGTGGTTTTCTCCAGCCTGTCTCTTAGCACCTCGCTATTTACACTCTGGCATGTGTTGCCAGCAGCAGACTGAGCCTCGTCTGTGCGACAGTAATAATGCTCCATGCGGAAACACCGTCTGTCAGTGATACAACATTGGTAACATTGATTTAACGAAGCTTCGAGGCAAGTAATTTTGCATCGAGGGTTTTTTGTAATCAAATTATTTGAGTTATTTGAGGAATCGTTTCAGCCCTACTATAATTCACTCACACCTCCCATTAGTTCTTCTAACCCTTGTATCATTATCTCTGTATGTTTCTCCCTTGGGTCTACCAAAGGCACCCTCAGCAGACGTCAAGCTGGCGACCGTAGCAGGAAAGAAGGGCATAAAGGCTGAGGAGGAGGAGCAGACTGCAGCACCTCCTGCAGCTGCAGCAGCAGCCGTGAAGGAGGAGGAAGAGGAAGAGGAGGAGCAGCCTGTAGCACCTCCTGCAGCTGCAGCAGCAGCCGTGAAGGAGGAGAAAGAGGAGGAGTATGTAGTGGAGAAGGTGTTGGACCGCAGAGTGGTGAAGGGAAGAGTAGAGTTTCTGCTGAAATGGAAGGGGTTCTCAGAGTAAGTATGAGTCTATAATATTAATACTTGGTGTTCTCTATATATTTATATAGTATCTTGTTAATTTAAAAATTGCAGATGATCGACAGCATAAATTTCGGCATTGTATCATGCCCTCAAAATTGAAAGTCTTTTGACACTAAGTTGCAGACCCGCAAATAACCTTACCCAATGGCAATAGAAAAAAAGAATAATACGAATTAGCAATTAGAGTGAGAATGGATTGCCTAAAAACAAAGCCTGATGAGATTTCCTTCTGTCTGCACTCACCTTTCCAGTGATGATAAGACATGGGAGCCGCAAGACAACCTGGACGTCGACCTTATCACTGAGTACATGCAGAAACACAAGGAGAAGAACGAGAAGAAGAAGGGCAAGAGGAAAGTGGAGAAGAACGAGAAGAAGAAAGGCAAGAGGAAAGTTGTCAGTGAGGCCTCGGGAGACTCAGAGGAGCGAGGGAGCAAGAGGAAGAAGGAGGAGGTGAGCATAGGAAAGAGGTTACCCCAGACTGAAGATTCCCAAAAATCTAATCTCAATATTAATGAATATTAAAACAGCGCAAAAAAGGAGGAATGTAAATGATTTATTAAAAATTTAATAATAACTAGGGCTGTCAAACGATAATTTTTTTTAATCGCGATTAGTCACTGAATTAATAGGATGTTTTATCACATGATTAAAATTCTATTATTTTGCATTTCAGAACTGTTTTTAAGTACATATTAACAATGAAAAGCAATTATTACCAGTGTATCTTGATTGCGAATCAAATTAATGCAAAGAAAGTTACTTTATGAACTTGACTTTAAGATTTGTATTTGTTGTTGTTACTGTTAACAATAGAACAATGTGTGAATCTGTCAGTATTGCACAATTCCTCCAAGTACCTAACTAAAAACCTAAAAATCCTTATCCTTACCAGAGTCAATATAGTGTGCAGCCCAACTGTAACTGCTGCAAAGTACAAACGCTGTCTCATTAACCGGTGATCACTGGACGTCAGTGAGTTATCAAAATGATTTAGAAGTTACTGTATAAGACGGGTCAGAACATGCCAACCGTAGTACGTCTTTAAGACCCCAGTCTTCTACGATGCTGACCGGTCTACAGTTAGTTGCCACCCATTTCGCAAGAGCTGTAGTAATTTTTTGGGATTTGGTTTCATCAACAGGTCGGCGAGTAGCACTCCAAAATAGTGCTTTGCCTGAGCCCACTAGCATCAACCTGAGTCACGTTAACTGTACTATGCTTAGCACGTAGATGGTACCTCAAGCTTGACGTGCTTCGGTGATATTTTAATTTGGCTTTAAACAATGTGCATGTGGCTTTTTGACTATTGAGCAGTCCAGGAGGTTTGGAAAATAAAAAGCACCATTCAGAATTGTGTTGTTGCTGTATGCAGCCTGCAGCAGCAGGAAGTGTTACAAGGAAGTATGATAAGTAAAAGTGCGGCAAAGGGTCAAAATAGTAACCTGTTAGGCACAATGCAAAGCCGAGTGAAGTGTAAAATTCATTTATAAATTGCGGCATGCGATTTAAAAAAAAGCAGCGTTATGCTCGGCCCTTAATCGCATCGCAATTTACGCGTTAATGCTGACAGCCATAATAATAACATAACAATAATAACTTATTTCACCAGTAATTTGCTGTTAAACAACAAAAACAGATGTGAAAAGGGTATTTTACAATAACTTTGAATGCACCACAAGGTTTACCCGTTTCAAGTTAACGCAACGTTTACAATATTGTGCAGCCCTAGCTACAACTGTTAATTTGTACAAATGATTAGTAACCTAATCCTTGAATGGTATGGTTATGACTGTTTCAGAGCAGTGGTCAGTAAATGTGCCTCGCTTTCTCTCGCTGTTTCATTACAGCAGCTGCGTTTCATCTTTACAAATAATGTGTTTTACGTTATCATACTTCCACAAGAAGCTGCTGCTCACTCTGTATAAAGTATGAACAATATGTATTCTCCATTTTAGCATCAGTAAATCTGTGATCGACCTTGCGGTCTGGTAAGGAAAGCCGTGAATGCTCACCTATTCGAAATACATCAGCACGCCCCGACCTAGTCTCTCCTCCTCAGCCTGACTCGACCTAGTCTCTCCTCCTCAGCCTGGCTTTGCCGTCGTGAAAAACAGAACGCCAGGATGCTTTGATCAGACTAGGTCAAACCTCGCTTTATCGGTTATCCTGGATTTATAAGTTCTACTGTTATGCAATACCACTTTAACAACCCGTTGATTTCATGTAATTCTGAGCCATTTGGTTACTTATGAACAATACATTTTTGTAAGCCTGATGGGTTACCTAACACTATTTAATATTTTTTAAATGAAAATCTTTTGCTATGTTTACACTTCACGTCCACACTACTGAGGTTAGAAGCGGAGTTTTCCATGCATTGGTTCTACTTGGGCGCACCGCCCAGGTAAATTGAGACCCGCCCAGGTAGATAACATCCAAATAAAATTTTCTTTCCAACAACGGTGAAATTTTTACAGCGCACACAGACCAGCTGCCTCCAGTCCCTTCCCCTCGCAAAGTTGAGTGCCGCATGCATGACAGCGTCAACGTTGTACTTGCTCAGAGAGGCTATCGTTAGTATTAGCATGCTGCTGGTGATCTTGCAATGGGATTAACTGTACTAATAAAATCGTAGAAACAGCAGGGCCATGCTGCTGTGAAAGCTCCCTGAAAATCATTTATCAGAGTCTGGCTGTTACCCCTCTCCGCGGCGGGCTCCTCTACTTCATGTCTTTATAACGGAGCTAACTAACCGGAGCTAACTGCTAATCAGAGCTAATGGTTGCTAACTGAGCCTTCAGTTCTCCGTGCCTGTATCCATTAACTGTATTTATGGACACGAGCCCAAATAAAACTCTTAATTTTATTAAATTGGCTGTGAAAGTTTTAAACTACAACTCAGAGTTGTTTGAATGACAGAAATCTGCTCAGATGAGAACTTAATGAGTGCAACAGGACATGTATAGTACAGAACAGTAGGCTATGTTTAGGAACCCCAAAACATGGATAAAACACTTCAAAAAATTAACAATAATCCAACGAACAAAATGAACTCAAAAATTTACTTTTGATATTCCTAGTCTTATGTGAGTTAACAGGAGTTAGGAGAAAACAGTGTTGAGATTAATAATAACATGTCATTTTCTGGAGGACAGTATTATCTGCTGAACCGTTAACATTTGGCCAAAAAAAAAGAAAACCAATTTAATTGTCAAAGCACATCATGGCTACACTTTTTCATCATTTGTTTAAAATTTAACGAGCAACTGCTGAAAGCAGCCAAACTGAGTAGGCTACATACACAAGTTATATTATTATCCCGATATTCAACAATGTTACGGTATATTGCATATGTTCCTCATATCGTGCAGCCCTAATAACTACCCTGAAATTTTGTCGGATGCCGCATAATGTTGCATTATTTATTTAATGTGTCATATTTTAGTCTAATTTGTTTAATATGTAAATTATTTTTTCTTCCTAAAGGATCTGTTAATGTTGTGTAGTCGTTGTTTTCACTTTCGTTTGACTAGTTTATAATTGAACCCATTATTACTAAACCTAGCCATCACGCACCACGCCATCACATCCTGCGCCACACACCACCACCAGTAAATTCTCAACCTGTGGGAAACACTGAGAAGAGCCTGATGGCTTCCATAGTAACATGTCTGCAACCAGAAGAACTTTACCTTTATTTTGACATCAGTATTTCAAAAGGTTTGAATGGGATTTAAAGGGTGAAAAATACCCAGAATGTATGAAAGGTTTGTGTTATTTTAAAGTTACCATGGAATTTCTAACTGAAAGTAAAACTGAAGAGAGTGACCAAATGTTTGTTTTTAAATTGCCAATCATATGAATGGGGAAACTTGCCTGAAAAATGTAGAATATTTCTGAACTTATTAAAGTTATGAAAAGTTCATTTTGTCATACATTATTGTATGAAGAGTGAAAATTGTGAGTGAGAGCAAGTCCAGGGTTTAAAGAAGGTTGTTCAGTAACTCTCTCTCTCTTTGTGTGTTGCTATAGAAACAGAGAGGAGAGGGACCCAAACGTCACCACTGTCAACACTGTGACAAATCCATCACAACATCTCGACATTTAAAGATTCATCAGAGAGTTCACACTGGACACAATCTACACAGCTGTGATCAATGTGGGGCAGCTTTCACACGACAGAGTACCCTAAAAATACATCAACGCATTCACACTGGAGAAAAGCCTTACAGCTGTGATCAATGTGGTAAAACCTTTTCTCAGAGCAGTAACCTTAAATCTCACCGACGTGTTCACACTAGAGAGAAGCCATACTGCTGTGAACAATGTGGGGAAACTTTTTCTGAGAGTGTTAACCTTAAATCACATCAACGCATTCACACTGGAGAGAAGCCGTACTGGTGTGATCTATGTGATAAAACTTTTACTTCTAATAGTAACCTTAAATCTCACCAGCGCATTCACACTGGAGAGAAGCCGTACTGGTGTGAACAATGTGGGAAAACTTTTTCTCAGAGCAGTAGCCTTAAATCTCACCAGCGTGTTCACACTGGAGAGAAGCCGTACTGGTGTGATCTATGTGATAAAACTTTTCATTATATTAGTAACCTTAAATCTCACCACCGCATTCACACTGGAGAGAAGCCGTACTGGTGTGAATGTGGGAAAACTTTTTCTCAGAGTAGTGACCTTAGAAAACACCAGCGTGTTCACACTGGAGAGAAGCCGTACTGGTGTGAACAATGTGGGGAAACATTTTCTCAGAGTAGTAACCTTAAATCTCACCAGCGCGTTCACACTGCCTCGTTGTGAACATGTTTGAGAGCCAAGCTGTTTCCTCCTGCCTCCTCCTCATGCCGTGATAGCTGTGTTGTTATTTTCTGATCTTCTCTCCACATTGAAGGCTGACCAGCAGTAACTTTATCTTTTGAACATCATGTATGTTATCCTGGCTAGGACTACACATTACACTCCCTCCCTTTTGAAGGGATTTATTCCACTCAAAATTAGTTTGTTTTCCGTAATAAAATAGGTCAGGGTTCAACCACTAGGGCTTTTTAACTAATGCTGCAACGAAGAAGTATTTGTTGTTCTTAATTAATCACCTGGTAAATACAATTTACCAAAATCCCCATCGCTGTTTACTAAGGTGATGTCAAATTGCTGAAATATTCAGTTTATTGTCATTGAAGACGACAAACGCTTTAATCAGAACATGGCTGCTGCTGCTGCTTAAAAAATTACATGAACAGTTAATGTGTTTAAACTGTGTCTGTGCCGCCGCCATCTTGGGACAGACAACTGATCTTAAAGACTCAGAAAAAGATAGGTGTACTGCTTTTGGATGTTCATGTGAAAGAAATGCTAAACTAAGGCAACATGGAATAACATTTCACGGATGAAAAATGTGTTTTACAATATTATACTATTACTAAAGTGTTGAATTAAATATTACAAAAGGTAACATTAATCCTTTTAAGCTAACAGTAAGTTAAGTGACTGTCCTGATACTGAATTAAGCTAATGCTAGCTTGTATCAGGTTATGTATGTTTTATTTGAGTGATTATTAATATCTCAGTAAGATGTTGAAAATGATGTTATGTGTGTCACTGAACAGTTCCTTGCATCATTTCCCATAGACCCCCATGTGGAAAAATCCAGACTTTACATCAGAAATATATAAATGTTTACAGCCTGGTACAAAAAAACGGTTTTGGTCTATGAAGCTAATTTCACACTTTTTCAAACGGTTTATATAACTCACTTGTTTAAATTGTATCAAGGCCTAAATCAGCAGACTGTCACTACGTTCTCATTCAATGCGTTTCCTTTATTTTCATAACTATTTACACTGTAGATTCTCACTGAAGGCATCAAAACTATGAATGAACACATATGGAAGTATGTACTTAACAAAAAAGTGTGAAATAACTGAAAACATGTCTTATATTTTAGATTCCCCAAAGTAGCCACCCTTTGCTTTTTTGATAGCGCTGCAAACCCTTGGTGTTCTCTCAATGAGCTTCATGAGGTAGTCACCTGAAATGGTTTTCACTTCACAGGTGTGCCTTGTCAGGGTTAATTAGTGGAATTTCTTCCTTATTAATGGGGTTGGGACCATCAGTTGTATTGTGCAGAAGTCAGGTTGATACACAGCCTACAGCCCTATTGGACAACTGTTAGAATTCGTATTATGGCAAGAATCAATCAGCCAAGTAAAGAGAAACGAGTGGCCATCATTACTTTAACAAATGAAGGTCAGTCAGTCCGGAAAATTGCGAAAACTTTGATTGTGTCCCCAAGTGCAGTCGCAAAAACCATCAAGCGCTTCAACGAAACTGGCTCACATGAGGACCGCCCCAGGAAAGGAAGACCAAGAGTCACCTCTGCTGCTGAGGATAAGTTCATCCGAATCACCAGCCTCAGAAATCGCAAGTTAACAGCAGCTCAGATTAGAGACCAGATGAATGCCACACAGAGTTCTAGCAGCAGACACATCTCTAGAACAACTGTTAAGAGGACACTGCGCAAATCAGGCCTTCATGGTCAAGTAGCTGCTAGGAAACCACTGCTAAGGAGAGGCAACAAGCAGAAGAGATTTGTTTGGGCCAAGAAACACAAGGAATGGACATTAGACCAGTGGAAATCTGTGCTTTGTCTGATGAGTCCAAATTTGAGATCTTTGGTTCCAACCGCCATGTTGCTGCGTGCAGCGGAAAAGGTGAATGGATGGATTGCTACATGCCTGGTTCCCGACCGTAAACGGATGAGGAGGTGTGATGGTGTGGGGTGCTTTGCTTGGTGACACTGTTGGGGTTTATTCAAAATTGAAGGCATGCTGAACCAGCATGGCTACCACAGCATCCTGCAGCAACATGCCATCCCATCCGGTTTGCGTTTAGCTGGACCATCATTTATTTTTCAACAGGACAATGACCCCAAACACACCTCCAGGCTGTGTAAGGGCTATTTGACCAAGAAGGAGAGTGATGGAGTGCTGCGCCAGATGACCTGGCCTCCACAGTCACCGGACCTGAACCCAATCGAGATGGTTTGGGGTGAGCTGGACCGCAGAGTGAAGGCAAAAGGGCCAACAAGTGCTAAGCATCTCTGGGAACTCCTTCAAGACTGTTGAAAAACCATTTCAGGTGACTACCTCTTGCTCATCAAGAGAATGCCGAGAGTGTGCAAAGCAGTAATCATAGCAAAGGGTGGCTACTTTGAAGAATCTAAAATATAAGACATGTTTTCAGTTATTTCACACTTTTTTGTTAAGTACATAATTCCATATTCCTAGTTTTGATGCCTTCAGTGAGAATCTACAATGTAAGTAGTCATAAAAATAAAAGAAACTCATTGTGTGTGTGTGTGTGTGTATATATATATATATATATATATATATATATATATATATATATATATATATAGATAGATAGATAGATAGATAGAAAAAAAAAAAAAAAAAAAAAAAAAAAAAAAGAGAGAGAGGCTTCAGTGGATTAGACACATGAGAACAGCTAGTTGTATTCGGGGGAAGTTTGCGAGCTTTTGGCTAATTCTGGGATTTTTAACCCATGTATAATCATTTGTTTTATTAATTTGATCTGTCATCTTCTTAAATAAACTGAATTGAATTGAACTTCGACATTTAGTTTCTTCTTATTTTACAGGTTTATTCTTTTTTATAACCCTTTTATGACATCATACTTCAGTTTATCACAAACATGAAGGAAGGGTAAAAACTAATCTGAAAAGTAATTTCTAGAAAATACAGTTCCTGCAGAAAATGCTTTTGAATGCTGAAAAGCTAAATTGCTAAAGTTTAATTTGCTGGCTTTAATGCGAAAGAATGGGAAGCAGTAAGAATAGTTGGAATAATATCAATTAGTTTCTTTAACATGTTAAATAACACGTTAACACATGTTAAATAACACCAAACATGTAGTGGAATATTTAAAGGTTTTCTGAAAAGCTGTCACTACACTGAATTGCAGGCTTCAATGTGAAGAAGAAGGTAAAGTTGTGCAAAAAATTTGCAAAAGTGGAAACTGTTCTAATTAATATGAATGTCTTTAAAATATGAATAATACTAACATTGTATGAAATATCTGCGCCACTGAACTCTATTGATCTGCGCTCGTTGCTGAGCAACAGTGTGCTCCGTTAGTTGCTCCTCTGTAGTTCGGTGGGCTCGGTGAGATTCGGGGCTGAAGTTGTAACATTGTTGCATTTTTCATTTGGTTCGGTTTGCGTCACACTGCACTTTATCAAATGCAGCAAACAGTGGAAACACACGTCACGTGGCGGGGGAAGCAGTCGTTGTTATTGGACAGAATATCAGAGGGAAACTCTCCGAAATAATGAAGCTCCACTACATTTCTACTGTGTTGGCTTTTCTGGTTCTGCTTTAGTGTTTCTAATATTTTAGAGGAAGGTGAACAATGGGAGCAGCTGACAGTGTTGGCTCTATCATTAAATGTCTTTAGTTGTGTTAAAGAGGAGTTGGAGCAGAGTGTCTGTTAAAACCTAGGCCACTGTTTGGAGGGAACTGGAATCTTACTGGAAGCTGACTCGCTAGAATAAAATTAATTTTGACGCTGTAAATTGAAAGAAAAAGACAGTTTCAGGCATTCACATTTGCTGGAAGAACTAACCTGCACACGCATTACATATGGATCTGAAAGTTATCATCCATTAAATCTGATATTTACGTCTGTAAACTGTGCGAAAGGTTGAAACTGCAGGCTAGTAAATGCTCAGTTTTTGGTCCACTTCCTGTGTTTGGGTCAGACCGCGTTCTCACCTAGTCTGGCTATCACCAGACCAAGCTCAATCTTTTCAGATTGAACAGGGTGAAATCAAATCTCCGTCAGATGGGGCTGGGTTTACCCAGTCTAGTTCTCACCTGAAGGGAACCGAACTCTAGTTCACTTGGAAGAGAACCTGTTGGTCTCTTTCATACTTTTGCTCAACTTGCTCATCAGTGTTGTTCATGAACGCGCTAAAAGAGCCTGTTCATTAAACCTTTTCAGACTGAAGGCTTTAAACATCTATCATTTTAATCTTGTTACACACCATAATAATAGAAAATATATCATCTTTCAGAACCTTGAAGGCTCCATAATTTCACACTCTGAAATGTACACAGTGAGTACTTTTACTTTGAATACTTCAAGTTAGTGCTGAGTAAGTGTGTAGCCTACTTTGACTCCAGTAGACTTTCTAATGCAGGATCTTTACTTGTAACAGAGTATTTCTACACTGTGGTAGCCTATTGCTACTTTGACTTTAATCTTTAGTTTAGTTTTGTCACTTTTTATTTAACGTTTATTCTGCTCAACCTGAGGCAGATTATTTTGATGATTAAGACATGAACATGTGTCTTGTTTGCTCGCTCTCATCTTCTCTTCAGAAACAACCGTTCAAACACAAGCTAGGAGCTACGATCACTTTTTGGCAAGTGGAAACGTGCATTTTATGGATGTATTGCTTCTTAAAGAATGTATTTAAACTGGTTAAGTTCTTGTGGGCTATAATCTGTCAGATAGAATTGAAATCCAGTATTTTTGAGGCAGAAACAACCTTTCAGTGTAAAGGTAGGGGCTGCGATCACTTTTTGGCAGAACAGCAGAAGCGCGTGCCCCCCCCCCCTCCAGCTCCAGGTGACTGATGGACAGACAGGTGCTGCTGTCGGTTCACTTTCCTTCTTCAGTTGTCGGATGGAAAGTTGGAGATGTTTCCAATCAGCAGAAATCAGCTGGGACAGCCAACCAACACACACACTGGGAGTCCAACCACTTTAATTAATGTTGACTTTGTGAATATTATATCTGAACTTTTAGCTTCAGTCTTCATCACAGACTCCAGCAGTTTTGGACAGTACCGAAGCCAAGTGAATGTAAAATCAATCTGAGCATCACAACTAACTGCATTTTTTTTAATCATGCACAACAAAAGAAAAGGTGCCATAATGAACCCCCCCCCCCCTTCCAGTCCCATGGATATGGAGCGCCCAGTCCCCTCTTGGCCTCTAAACACATCTTCAAACTGCTGCTGATCCAACAGAGCTCTGTAGCAGCTCACAGTTTATCACCCCTCGCACTAAAGACTGTTCACGTTACAGAGCTTTACTCACGCTTTGGCTACAGTGAAGGCGTAACCTGGCTCCACCTGCAGCGCCACACGGCGGAGGATTGTGGGAGTCACAGGCGAGACGGAGAGCTTTTGCTTTGGGATTGTTGTTTCTTCAGTTTTTTTGGGAGCCGGCACAACTCTGTGAAAACGTTAATCTACTGTCAGCTGTTGTCTGAGGACGCAGGGGAGGGAAACAAGAAATAAAAACACAAACTCTCCAAACCAAACTGCCAACACGCTCACTGACAGTCATTATGTCGTTTCCTGTATATCGGTAGTTTAATTTAAAAGAAATATAGACACTTTATGATCCATTTCTGTGTGAAAGGCCGCACACACCTCTGGTAAAAATCTAAATAGAAGCCTGTCCTGTTTCTACCTTGTAGATTGGATCTGTGCGGAGCATATGCACCACTACGCTGCTCTCTGCCCGCTGTCTCCAGTCTGATGGTTATGGTGGAAGCGTAGTGTTGGAACATCAGCTCCGTTTACGTTACACGTGCAATGTAGCTGGCCAGTAGAGTTCAAATACTTCTATTTAAGGTATATAATATATGGTCTATTGGTGAAGCATCATTAATCACATTTTGTCCCCACCGAGCATAAAAATAATTCAGCAAAGGCAGGGACATGTAGACCAGAAAGGGGTCAATCCCACAGATCCCCCTTTTATTTCCTTCCAGCTAGAATATAAAGTGCAGCTTCCAGCATGAAACATATCCCACAATCCAATTATACAATACAATACAATTATAAAGTACTACATGGCTTGGCACCACCTCCATTGCAAGAATTTATTAAATACAGACAGACTCGGATTACTAGAGTTTCCTTTTAGAAAAACTTCTTTTAGCCATAATGCACTATCTGTTAAAGGTAGTGCATTATGGAACACACTACCCCCAACTATAAGGGAATGTCCCACTCTGGCCACCTTTAAGAGCCAGGTAAAGGTGTGGCTCAGAGCTAATCAAATGTGCAATCACCTCTGACTGCATGCTGTACCGTATTAGCCCAGTAGAGTGTGCTAATGAATTGCGTCTTCGTCTTAACACGTACTAATAAATTGTCTTGTTTGCTTTTCTCTCATTTTGATTTTCCTTGCTTCATATAACAAATGTTATTACTGTATATATTTTGTCTTAGAACTAACCAAGTATGGGTCACCCCTACTTGTATGCTGTAGCGGTATTAGCTTAGTGAAGCATATGTATGTTGTGTCTCTGTTTTAACATTTACTAATAATTTGTCTTGTTTTTCTTTTGTCCTGTTTTATCCTGTTTTATATAGCAAATGGTAATAGTGTTTATCTTATGTCCTGTTATTGTAATCTATACTTGCCAAATAGGACTACAGATGAAAATTAGCCTTTGGGCTACAATCTGGCACTTTTACGTGTACTGCTGTACATGTTCATTAAATGTGCATTGTCCTGAAATAAATAAATAAAAATAAATAAAAAATCCACTGCAACATGAGGTCACACAGGTCGGACGCCGCCTGTGATCTAGAGACCCGTCGACAAATGTGAGTAGTTATTTAAATGTATTTTTCACGCCGCTGCTTTTGCTGTTGATTTGCGAGCTGCAGTCAGGAGAAAGATGCTTTTATTGTTTTAATTTGGAGATTTTCTTCTCACCCAAGAGTGAGGGAGCGCTACATGTAAAGGTAAATGTCGGACAAAAACAAACAGTGTAAATAAAGCATTAAGGTAGTAAATATTAACAGGTAAATGTACTTAAAGTATCAAAGTAATATGTGATATGGAGGCCACTTGGAGAGATAGCTGCTGCTGTACCAGTTGCTGATCTTTATCTCATTAGATGGTCAGTTAGCTCCATCTAGTGGACAGATAGTAGAAGTCCATCATCTGATGGGGGACTTCTCTGACACTGAATGGGTGTGTGGACAGGTTGGACTGGTTCTGACGTCTCTCAGACTCTGAAGTTATGAACTGTGACGGCGTCTTCAGATCAAATGCACATCACCAGGAATTCATACGTTATAGAATTATTCTATTTATGTTAAGTCGTAACACAGTTGTAGAAGAAGAAAAGACAACCCTTTATATATCCTGCAAGGGGAAATTCACATTTTTCACTCTGCTTGGTACAGTTAATACACACTTGACAGTGAGGTATTGGTACTTTTACAGGTTTTGTGTCTTTATTCCAGAAACTTACTGTAGTTCGTCAGTCTGCAGAACCTGAAGAACTATTTAATGGTCGGCTGTTAAAAATCATAGGAGTGAGTCAGAGTATGATCTGCTGCTGAGCTGCAGGGCAGGTGGACCCTGAGTAATGGCTGCCAGGGTTTGTCTCTGTCTTAAAGGGCTGAGTATGAATACTATGTTTCTGTCAACCATCTTCATATGTTTAAACTTATCTGCCTGTGATGAAGTTATGTAGCACTTTGGATCTCTCTCTCTCTCTGTGTTTGTTTATTGTAGGTGTGTTTGTGTGTGTGTGTGTGGGTGTTTGTGTGTGTGTGTGTGTGGGTGTTTAGGTATGTGTGTGTGTGTGTGTGTGTATGTGTGTGTGTGTGTGTGTAGGTGGTATGTTTGTAGGTGTATAGGTGTGTCCTGTAGCTGGTGCTCAGGAGTCTTGATAAGGGACATTAAAAGTCTCTCTCTGGTACTTCACTTCATCTTGTGTTGTGACGCAGATGTTTCCTCCATGTTAGAAGTTTGGTAAGTAAAACTTTTCAGCTGATTTCTGATCTGATACTTTCATCAAACTGTAAAATGCGTTGAAGAGTTAAGTTTGGTTAGAGTTAGGGTTAGGGGTGTTAAAGTTAGGGTTAACCCTTCCAGTTAGCTGTTAGCCACATTGTTTAGGATCACCAGCTTTCCGACACCAGGAAGTAACCATGCTAACAATTATGGAGGTGATTCAAATTAAATATTTGAGAAATCAAATGTAGCTCTGCTGACAAAGTGAGACAGGACTGAAGGTTATCTGTTAGTGTAAGGACAATTGATGACTCATTTAATATTACTGACACTCACTTATTATTCATATTTGAAACACACAACTCATGAAAGAATCTGAAGTCTCTACTGTTTATTCTGTACTGCAGTAAAAGTACCAATACACGCTATCAACGCTATGTTAGTATAAGTTATGCTCTGAAGATGTTACAGGTTGTTACAACCTGCTGATTACTGTCTTGGTTAACCAATGAATTGATCGCTCTGTTAAAAGCCAAATTCATTTAGCTAGTTTTGTGTTTCCTCTCATTTTGAAGAAGAAAAGCTGGGCATCCGGATAGCTCAGTTGGTAGATCAGGCCCACATATATAGAGGTTAACTCCTCGACGCAGCAAGCCGAGGGTTTGACTCCGACCTGCAGCCCTTTGCTGTGTGTCATTCCCTCTCTCTCTCCCCTTCCACCTGTCTTCAGCTGGCAATAAGGAATCCTGATGCTATAACGCAACTTGTGCACTTATGATTAGCTCCTACTCATATCATTTTAGCTTTTATTCATATATAAATATCATATACATTTATATATGTCAGTACTTAACTTTTATCTAACATTTATTATATATTATCTCATTGTATTTGGTAGTATATGTGATTCTAGATGAACTTACATTTATTTTATTATTATTAGACTTATTTATATTTATTTAATTGTTCCAGTACTATCAAACATGTATTTTATCACATTTAGCGCACCCTTAGGCTGTCACAAAGTAATCTTGTTGTGCTACACAATGATAATAAAGACTTTGAACTTCAGCTGTCCTGTCAAAATAAAGGCCTTTAATGCCCAAAAAATTATCTTGAAGAAAATGTTCAGTAGAATCCCAAAAGAATCAAAGGAGTTAAATGAAGCAGTGTTTTATCAGTTTAAGAGGTCCATGGAGTTCAACATTCTGCAGTAAAATCCTCCTTTTATAAGATTACATAAAACTTTATTGATCCGCTGAGAACAAAGGTCATCCATTGCTGCAGCACATATACTTAAAGAGGAAGTAAAGAAATGCAGAAGAGTCCAAAATAAACACATTAGAAGAATATTTTACCATCTACAATAATACACCAGACCTTAACAAATTAACATAATAATGCTTACTTACTTAGTTTGTATTTATATAGTTATATTATAGAAAGATAATATGGTATGGCAAATTGGAGCTTTATATTTTTATAGGCCTACAGTAACAGAGGTCATGTCTCCCAGCAGGTGTGGACTCTGCTATGAGTCAGGGTGAGGACAGAGAGGAGGGAGCCCCTCCCTCTAAAACCACTCTGTGTGGGGACCATGACAGCCAGACCAAAGCTCAGAGGTGAGATGATGATGGACTCTTCTCCATGTTAGAGCTCAGCACTCACATCACTCCTCCATCATTATTCACACTGAATATATATGTATATGAATATTCAACTACTAACTTTATTAGTCAGAAAAGAGCCAACGACTGATTATCAACTGAGATGAGACAGCATCTTTCATCAGATTACATTTTGGTGAATAGTTACTCATCCACTGTCTTTGTATCAAGCTGAACATGACGAGTTGATTCATTGCAACAACAAAAATAATTAAAAGATCATAATAAATCTCTGTGCTTGTCAAGTCCAAGTGAAATCACAAGTCTGGGCCCTCATTCACCAATATCTTGGATATCTAAGTTTCTTTCTTAAATTTGTTCTTAGGAAAGTCCCAAAGAAAAGTCTATATCTGATTCATGACGTGTTCTTAAACAGCAGAATTGGTCACAGGTGTGTACTTAGAATGATGAATCCTAATGTCTTCGTAATTTGAAAGCTTGTGCCCGTTGCTCTAGCATAGGTAAACGCCCCGTTAATTCCCATAAAGGGGCATGAGATGGCAGGGTCGTGTGCATACTTTGAGAAATGTCAGAAAGACGTGGTAAAGACTTTGGAGGCCTCGACTCCAAAAGAAAGAAAAACTTTAATAATTCTGAAGTGGAGGTACTGCTGCAAGAAGTTAGCGGAATACAAGACATCATATTTAGTAGCGTCAGCAGTGGATACAAAGCAAATAAAACTGATGCATGGATTGCAATTACTCATGCAGTGAATGCTGTATCTGGAAAATGGCGCAGATCTGATGAAGTAAAGAAGAAATGGTTTGATGTAAAATCTGAGGCATACAAAAAGAAATACGCCATTGTGTGGGGTAGTCCTAGTCTGCAGAAATATGTACACTTTGGGCGTATAAATAGCGTAATCAATCACTTATTATTGGATGGCAAGGTTACCCGCTAACATAATTGATGTGAATTGAAGGCAAAGCAAGGCAAGTTTATTTGTATAGGCCTAGCAATTATCATACACAATTCAAAGTGCTTTACAAATGAGCAGAAGTGTAAGTGTAGTGTGTATTTATTAAAACAAACGAAGATATAATTATGTGTAAAATAATGAAAAAGATGAATTACAAAATTATAAAGGAGAGAAATATAAAATTTTAAATTGGAACGGACGAAAACGGTATAACTACTTACTTTGCACAAACATGTCAGCTCTCAATTGTGCGTAAGAGAGCTGTTGAGTGTGTGTAGATTCTGTTCTTACATAAGAACAAATCCCAAATAAGAAAACATTGATGAAAACTGCGTAAGTGGTTTAAGGTGAATGAGCCCCATTGTTGTTAACTGTTTGATGTGAATTTGAGTGTGATGTCATCAGACTCACATTGAGTCATAGTGACGTGAGCTTCTTCTTCAGAATGCAGATGTAGTGAAGATAATGGGTAGGCGCTAGGGCTGCAGCTATCGATTATTTTTGTAATCGATTAATCTAGCACTTTATCAATCGATTAATCGGATAATGTTTTTTGCATTTTTAAACAACCCAAACAAGGGAAAAAGCAACATTTTCGGAGTTAAGCAACATTTGTATTGCCTACATTGCTTACAATATCAAACTACATCAAACTAACTAATTACAAACTAAACATATTAAGTGCATTTAAGTGCCATATTACCATAGATATAGAACAATAGATATGACATGACGTCATAACTTATGGCATAACTGTCCGCCATCTTACTAGGGTACTGTTTACAATTGTCACCTATGGCAGCCAGTATGGTTATCAGCTGTGCAGCACATAACTGCTTTACCAGAAGGACCAAAGAGACCCAGGAGGCTGCCATCACTTCCCACACGTCAGTAGGAGTAGATAGAGTATTTTTCTCTTCTTTTTTTAACTATAAATACAGAAAAGCTGGTGAACTAGCTAGCTAGCTAGTTACGTTGCCTAGCAACTGTTAACAGACCGGCTGAGATGTCAGTTATTGGTGATTGCTAGCTAGCTCTTAACATAATTTATGAACAGCAAACATTGTTTTAGTTGATTGATTTTTTAACCTCAAATAAGACATTTAGTAACGTTAACGTTATAACAGTTTTTTAACACGTACACATACATTGACTGCTGCGGCTGATTTCACTCAATCTGTGTTAAGTTTTCAGTTAAATTAAAGTTAACGACAAGTACTGTAACGTTACACATAGAGTAAAGTTACGTTACACAAATCAACAGTAGCCACATCCAGCAACACGGAGCCTAACAGACCAGCCGCACTTAACGGTACATTTTCACCAGATAACGTTAGCTAGCTCCCCAAACATTAGCCATGTTTAATCCTGCTGTCAGTCATCATATATTAACTATTCTATTAACTATCTATTGTTGTCAGCTTACCTCATGCCTTTACACAATTTTCCTTTCAGTAAAGCAAATTAAAACTTAATAATCCATGTCTTGACGAGGTAAAGTAACGTCCAGAAAGACTTCCTACTTCAGCAGCAAAGTCTCCGCATTACTATCGTAAATGTAATTTCCATAACGTTAGCGCAATGACAATTGCGACAAGTCCATCAGCAGTTCTGGTGAAGTCATTATAGTCTTTATCAACAAAACTCATTGAAGCTAGCGAGGCTCTTCAACTACTCCGCTCATCGTCTAAACAAACTCCACGCCGGCCGGGCGTTGAAGTAAGAAAACAAACGCTAAACAGGAAGTAACGGGGTTGATGGGAAATGTGGTCTTATAGTTGAGATTGACATTAAAAAATATTGTTTAATGTATATTAGCCATTCAGAATACCAAAGACAGTTTTTACATATTAAAGTGATGGTTACGTGTAATTTACCCTAGGGTCCTTTGCACCATGACCCCGAGCCAAACACCCCCAGAAGCTTTTTCACCTGGGTCTAACACTGGGCGAATTAGCGTGAGAGTAGCGTTAGCCGCTGAGTAGCTTAGCGCGGGGCTAATGGACCCACGTTTGTATCTCTTAAATGACCCCACTAATAATGCCCGAAATGATACCAAAGGTCTACACTAGTATATATAGGTTATGCTCTCATAAAACGATGGATTGGAAAGTTTGTAAGTACACCAGAAGTTTATGCACTTGCCTGCTCTCTTCTGTTCTCTGTTGCTGCTGCTGCAACAACAACAATCAGCTGTTTTTCCCAAGGGATAGTCAACGCGTCAGCCTTTTAGATCAGATCGTGGTCACCACTATGTATTTTCCTGTCTTTGATTTTGGTAGTTGTTGTGTTTGGTGTAGTTTCATCGTCCATACGACTCTGTGATTTACTTTAGTCGGTCCGCTTCGTGGAATGGATGATTAAGTTAGACTCAGTGTTTTCTGTTGAGATGCTAAAGCACTGACGTCATGCTATTATCGTTAGCTAGTTTGATTTTGCAGTAGACACACTTTACAGAGTTGTAGTTTTAATTACGTTTGAACTGATTCCAAACTTTGGACACTTTCTGTCGTTTTCTCCAGCCTGTCTCTTCTCTTAGCCCCTCCCTATTTACGCTCTGGCATGTGTCGCCAGCAGCAGACTGAGCAGCGTCTGTGCGACAGTAATAATGCTCCGTGCGGAAACACCGTCCGTCAGCCATACAACGTTGGTAACATTGATTTAACGAATCTTCGAGGCAAGTCATTTTGCATCGAGGATTTTTTGTAATGGAATTATTCAATTTATTCGAGGAATCGTTTCAGCCCTAGTAGGCGCTCAGTCTAGGTGCTAGTTCTGGGTTTATCACCAGGTTCACGTAGGTGTGTCGGCCAGAACACCACTTAAGGCCAAATATTCCAGCGTATGAAATGAAGAGCTGAGAGATGATTCTTATTCAGTTTATTACTTCCTCTTTCTTGTGTGTGTGAGTTTGAGTGTGGTTAATAACAAAGAGAGAAACAAAATCACTTTTTATTTTACTATATCTCTTTACATAAATATTGTTCATATGTTTTATATTTTTTCTACTACTATGGGGCTAACAGTTCGATGAGACATAAATTTAAATGCCCTCTGTAAATAGACAGTATTACATGGCTATGCTGCTGCGTGCTGGTAGAGGCAGTAATTACAATTTGACCTACTTTCACTTAACTACAGCGCCATAAAGTCTAGACTCAATCAGATGTCCGTGATCTGCGTAACGACAGTACAGTGGAACGTTTGCCTTTAACAGAGCAACAGTAATAACCTAATATACCATAATTACTGAGATTAAACTACATTCTCCGT
Organism: Perca fluviatilis; assembly: GCF_010015445.1. Lineage (NCBI taxonomy): Eukaryota > Metazoa > Chordata > Actinopteri > Perciformes > Percidae > Perca > Perca fluviatilis. The sequence continues at coordinate 884,234 of NC_053113.1, read as the reverse complement.
TATATTTGCACTGAATAACTCTTATAGCGCACATGAACAGATGCGCAATATTAGCTCACACATAAAATAGCACCCTCATGAATTAGCCTACTGTTGCTAACATACATTCATACATCCTGCATAACATGCTTAATTGCGTTAATAGTCCAGGGCTACAACTGACAGGGAGAGAGAGAGACACACACACTGTATTACTAACAGCCAATCCAGTCTGCTCAAAGCAATGGTCTTTTTCACAAATAGGTTGCACAAAAGGGGGCCCTATCTTGCACCGTGTGCAGCACAGTGCAAAGCCCGACGCAAATGTAATTTTCATGTCACTGTAACATCCACTCATATACGTTTTTATAACTTTAAAGCATTAAATATTCAAAATATACAGCCATGCGACGCACCAATTGAAAGCTTAGTCTCTCATGATTCAACTAAGTCCACACACAAAGCATAAGTTGATTTATAGCAGTTATACAACTGTTATAAAGTTAAAGAAAATAATACAATACCGCCGTAAACTGCGCAGCTGGTGTCCAGAATCGAGAGTGCATCCATATATTTTTTCCTTGTCCCTTTAGCCACAAAGGAGTATTTAGCCCAAAACGTTTTTTTCATAAATCCCCAAGAGTCCAAGGAAATGGAATATCCAAGCCGTTACGTCCAAAACGAGCTGTTTGCCTCACAATGTTGAAGTTTCTGGCCGAATCAAAACGGAAAAACGTGAAACAGTTCTTCATTTCCGCACTTCTAACTCGGCTTGCTTCTCTCCCAAGGCTCCTACATGCTCAATGTAGGTGGTGGGCCGAACGCTGCTATCTGCTTTAGTTTTTGAAATGATCGATCCTCGGCGATAGAGTAGCTGCTTTTATCACACAAACTAAATAGTTTTTTTCTGAACACGTATCCGTTTGTTGGCAGTGTCAAGTCGATCATATTTTTTTAAAAACTAAATTTACGTTAAATAAACGGATTAGGCAAACGCGAGGGAGTACTATACATCTAACCAATAAAAAAACGAATTCTATCATCACGTGACAAAAGTCAGCCAATAATATTCGTTCAAAATAAAGTGCCGTTACCACGACTCTAGCGTAGCACATGCGTTTTCTAGCTAGCTAGCTACATCCATGAGCACATGCCATAACAGCGGGAGCATTTTCTATGGTGTAAAATCTTGAGGAAATCACCATAACATCTTCTCTAACGAAAACTACACAATCAAACATTTTCCAGCAGGAATCCTATCCGAAGTCGAGAAACATTAACAGCGGCATCCAAGATTCCAGGTGTAATGGCTCCGGTAAATAATGCTGTTTATTACTGTCTTATAACGTTAATGTTAGCTTAGTGCATGGACTCTGTAAACCGCTAACATATAACGTTATTCCGTTTTATGTTTGTATTTACAGGTAACGTTACATTTGTTTTGAGGAGATACAAAGCTAACGTGTTAGCATGTAAACGTTAGCTAGATGTAATGTTAGCTAGATGTAATGTTAGCAGTGTGCATGTTAACGTTAACGTAAACACAGTTATTCTATCAGGCTGTAGAGCCGGGAATTATATGAAAGACGATTACTAGACCGATTAAAGTGGAAAAGATAACATTTATCATATAAGTTTACATATACTAGCTACATCACCTAATGGCTAGTCATGGACCCCAGGAAGAGTAGCTTTTAGCTTATGGAAGATAATTGGGATCCAAATAAAACAAACAAACAAATAGAGATAACATGTAACGTTATTAGCTAGCTACATAAGATTACATCAACTACAGATAACCTAACGTTACTAGCTAGGCATGGAAGAGATAACCTATATTACATAGGTTTACATCAACAGCAGATATCCTAATAGCTAGTCATGGGAGATATACCATTGTTTAAATAGCATTACATTACAATAGTTATCCTTAATGTTATACATTTTATCATCAAACAACAACAAAGCAATTAAACTAAATTTATTTTACATTTCTCTTTCCGCTTGCTAGAAAGACTCCTACACTGATACCTAATTTGGGATGTTCTCACAGTCCACACAAAGACACATGTCTGTACATGGGAGCTCATTCAATTTGCATGTGCATCTCCCTTTGACACATTGTGTTTTTTTACAGGAGCAGTACACAAGCTCCAAGATGCCGACAGGGGCTGGGGAAGTGTCATCCAGTCAATCCCAAAGAAGTCTCCCTCAATCTTCCAACCATGGGCCATTGGTGGTCTGACTCTTCAGGGACCTTCTGTATATGGCTGCCTGGTAATTTGCCCGCTGGGTGTGGTTATGCAAGGCATCCCTGTTTGGTGGTAGACTTCTGTCTGTGCACTTTCCACTCTTGAACAGCTGAGACCTTGCATAATTGACATCCCTACAGTCTTTAAGGTCATAGAGTGCACAGGTAAAAGCTTCTGTAGCTTCATACAGCTCTGCTGGCAGTTGAAAAGCTGTTCCCAACCTACTCATTGTGGCACAATGGTCTTCGTTTGAAAGCAGTGTTTTAATTGCCTTCACTTTACCAACGCCATACAGAGCACTTACTGTATCACATCCAGTGAAACAGTGAAGTCCAATCAGAGCATCTGTTATTTTATCACCTAGGTGGCTCTGTATTTGCTGTACATGTATGGTGCGTTTGTTTTCTCCTTTACCTGTGTGAAAGTAGACGTTTGCTCCAATTTCCTTGCAGAAAGAAATGGCCAATACAAACACATCAGTGTCAGGACTGTTGATCACAATATTTGTACTGTACTGTGAGGCATGCGCACAGTGAAGCAACAGCCGAGTGTCTGCCTCCTCCTGTATTGTAGACAATGCTGGCAGTGGTAACACCTCAAGGTCTGTGCCACTGTTGTTTATTCTGATTATGTGACACTCAGAGCCATGTCCAACTACCAATGTAATGTCCTCAATTTGATCTAGCCTAGACTTAGACCACGACTCAAAGAAAAACTGTTGCAGTTGCTCCTTGTTGTCACCACAAGACAAGAACTTGGACCATTGTTTCGGTGTTTTCTGGTCAGCCAAATATATTTTAGTCACCGGACATCCTTTTGTAGCCTCGTCTGTGTCTGTCTGCCGCGTTCTTTATGCTCATCTGTTTGTAGGTATCAGGGACAAAATGCACAACTTTTGATTTACTTGCTTTGGCTGCATTGATCAGGTACATAAGTACATTGTTGGCAAATCTTCCAAATGTATTTTGGGGTTTCATGGCTTGTACCAGTGCCATTGCATCACACACCCAGGTTGAGCCATCAGGGATTTCAACTGTGGCTGGCGGATTTACTGACCCTTCTAGAAAGTGCATTAATTTGGCTTTGTCTGTTTTTACAATCGAGCCATCAATGTTTGCAATTGCTGCAGGCAAGGGCCCCAGACTATAGACCAGCATTTCCCCTATGTCTATCTTCCTCACTGTTCCAACCACAATAAGCCTTGCGAAGAGATCTCTATCTGCTTTTAGGGCTATCTCCCGGCCTCTCACTTTGGTGACACTTGAGGTAGCTGTGTCCTTAAATGTCTTTAGTTTCATTTTCTTCAGTGGTGCATGAAATTCAACCTCATCTGTGTTGAGACGTTGCTGAAAGAATTCAACAAATGCCTTCTCACTATCTTTTTGCATTCAGCAGATCTGCAGAGATGGCTTCTGATGCTACCTGACCTGATGTAACATGGTAAAGATGCTCTTTTTCCAGTGTTTGATCAAATGGGTTCATCATGTGATGTATGGTTGACAGAATGCTCTGAACATCTTTTTCATCCTGTTCCTTTCTTTTCTCATCCAATTATGTTCTCTGTCTTGTTGACATGTTCTGCCCAGCCATGTCCTTGACCTCCATTGTGATGGCTGCTCTCTCGTGCTGTGTCAGTGTCCACCTGTGGACTGCACCTTTGTTCAACGAAAAACCTGTAAGCCCACCTTTGGTCTTTGAGTCCCTGTTTGCTGTCTGTTCTATTACCTGGTCACATGCAGTGCCTGTAAAGGCATATGTCTGCTGCCTCTGTGCCACAAAGTCACCTGATTGTACCTGTGTGTAGATTCTTGGATGAGTTTCCTTTAGAATGTTCATCTCCTGCCAGTATGCTGATAGGTATCTACTGTAATTGATTCTGTCGTAGGAAAAGAACCATGGCAGCATGAACCGGATGCTGGAAAGATGCAGACCCCAGTTTGCCTCTCGTGTGGCCCTCACAAATGATAGCAGATCCTCTACCATTTCAATGTAGGAACTCCAAAACTGGTATGTCTTGCTTTCTTGTTGTTTGTTGAATTTGTCATAGCCTTCAAGGATTGTGTTGAACACCTGTGAGTCACTAATTACTTGACCTATTTCTTCAGGAAAGGCACTTTGGAGGTCAGCAGCAACTTTTAAAGCAGCTTCACGGCAGTCTTGAGAAAGGGTTTCAAGGTAGGCTTGCCAGCGTAACCTGTGTAGTGCCTCACACATCAACTTGTGGCTTCGAATGCTTCGGTTATATTGGTGACCTGTTATAACTCCTCCAACAGACCCAGCAGCAATAACGTCAGCCTCAATCAGAATGTCTTGTAAGCCAGCATCTCCAAATCGCTTGCCAATACAGGACAGGAAAGCCATACATGTGTGAAACTCCCCCATTCTAATTGTAAGTCTTTCCTTATATGTTTCACTCTTCCACCGTATCTCCTGAGCTTTGGCATAGATGGCTTGGTCAAAGACTAGAACTATCTCCTGAAGTTGGAGTCTGTCTGCAATTTCTGTTGACCTTTTAAGGATGGTTTTTACAGTTCCCAATTCTGTAGGACTTGCATCAATCACTGGAAGGTACTCAATGTTGGTTGGTGGTGGAATTGGATCTCCACGGATCACTGTATTAAAACCAGTCCAGCAAGGAAGGACTTTGCCATGGACTGCAGTCTTCATCAGGAAGTAGGCACCATCTAATTTTTGTGCTGATTTCCTGGTAAGGATGTGGGTGTCTTGATTTAGTTCCACTTCTTTTCCAAAATGTTCTGGGCCTGTTCTCTTCCCTCTGATGTATGCCTCAAGGTTAGTAGGGGGCGGATCAAGAGACCTCTTTCTTGTTTTCTGTAAACACTGATGGTCAGGGGCAGGTTCATTACATGGAATCATTTTTTGAATTATTATGCCATTTGTATTGTGTGTAGGCCCCTTACCAGATAACGTTTCCTCTGCAAAATCATTATTGTCCCAAACTAGAGTTGCTTGCAACTGTACTTGCATGTTTTTGGGGATGTAAGTCTCACCTCGTAGTATTTGTAGCTGTGCTAAAGCTGTGTCATGTTCAAGTACCTGTGAGTTAGAGGAACAGTGCCCAAGACCATTCAACAAGCCTATCAGCTGAGCTGATCCTGTCATGTGTCTGACAGCCATGGCTAATGCACAATGTTTGGGCATAAGCCATCTCCCCCTTTCATTGTTAGCTTAATAACATCCTGGCGCCAGTGACACAATCTTCTCAGCCTCCTCTTCACTAACATTCACTCTTTCATTGTCAGTAGAGGGATCTGTTTTCATGGCTGTAGTCCATGCAATGAAATTGAATAGCTTATCTGGGACCAGATTTGATGCAGCTGACATCGTAAGTTGCTGTGCTGTTGGTGGCCATGTGAGTTTGGTTGTTGTCTTACACTTTTTAACTATGGCATCTTTCAGTGTCATAGCTGCATGGTACAAGAGGCGGTTCTCATTTGTGTCATCTGTTTCAATTTTTCTTGTGTTGTCTTCATCTGATGATGAGGATGAAGATGATCCAGCTGTGGCAACCTCATCTTGGACCATTTTGTGTGGTGTCAAATCCTCAACATAGACAAAGTCATGCCTTGATAGTTTTTGAAACTTTAGAAAAGGATAGGACTTTTTTAGTCTCACTTTCAGGGAACCAGATTTGTAAGAGGAGATGTCAATTCCTTCTGTTTCATGGACACATTTCTTGAACAGTGCATTCAACTTTGATAGCTTAAGCACTTTCCGCTTTCTTAGCAAACTCTCCTCCACCACTGTTGTACAGAAATGCTTGTATCCAGTCTGAAACTGGCTGTTTCCTGTGCAGTCATGTTCATCTGATTTGTACAAAAATACAGTGTAGTTTCTGTAGCATCTGAAATGATACATTGCTTCTGAGGCAACAAGGTCCATTCCACGTATTTGTAGTAGCAGATTTTCATCCCTGCATGACTCTGCTGCAAGAAGCAGCTTACCAGCTGTCAGTGTTTCACATTTTTGAAGATTCTCCTTTACCCTCTTCCGGTTATATTTTTGGGTGAAATATTTATCACTTCTGCATATCAAGCACTGCCTTGGAAGGAGATGTGGTGCTCTTTTTAGATGACCCGGAACCTCTGTTGTGGTTGAGCGGAGAACTCTAACCTCTGTTGGCGTATTATCGTTTGTAATTGGGGTGTATGCCTCTTCATCTAATATATTGTAATGGAAAAGATAAGGGAAAAACAGAAAAATGTGATGACTGCATGGATTGTAGTAGTAGTAATGCTTCCAACTTTATAGTTTTTCAACACTTGAGATTCAAATTCTTTAAAATGTCAAATAAAACAAACATAATTGTTTATTGAAATACATGTTTTCTTCTTTTTAGTGTATTAATTACTCAGGACATAAATTGGCTAAAAATGTCAGCCTTATTTTCAGTTTCAGCAACTACAAGCTGATACCAAATTGGATAACCACTTCAAGTTACTGCTGAGCCCTAATGATATGCTTTTATTATTCATATTGACACAAGGTGTGATTACTGTATACATTTTAATCTGGGCTCATCTAGTTACACTTTTTATTTAATTTTTTTTAGTAAGCACCTCATAAATGTAAATCCTCATTTATTAGACCGTGAACCAATAATTTTACTACACTGTTTACAACTCTGCTAATGTTTCCCCAGGTAATCCCAGATCCTCAGCCCTGCTGTGAGATATCTTCTTGACCTGATCTGACTAAACCCTGACACATCTATTCTGCTGAAACAATGAAAATGCTCTTTGTTTTTCACGGTTCAGCATAAAACCCTTTTAATGTTTTGCTCAACTGTTTGGTGGCGTGCATTTTCAGTCGCTATATGTTGAAAAATGTGTCCACTAGATGTCGCTGTGTCTATAGTAGCCTTTTTATTAGTTTACCTTGACTAAAATGTCAATTAAGACAGAGGGCTCTGTCTGGCCCTTCTCTTATTACATTCATGGTCTGGCCCGGCAAGGTTTACATGGGCAGGGTTTGTTTTTTGTGTGCATAGTTTCATCGGGATCTATATATTGTTAAAATGATATGTTAAATGTTCTACCATTTTATATACATATTACTGCCATATATTACTAATACTAAAGCCTTGCTTGATCAAATAGTTGAATTGTCATTTAGTTATAAAGGTAGTCATGCTAAGACAATACATATTCAACTTTTATAAGAATAAATATATATTTAACTTAATATGTTATTACATTATATAATTATATTCTATGATTTTTCACTGTTTCTGAGATGTAAATATCTGTAATTTATGTTTGGGGTTAAAATGAATTCTAAGCATTTATACCATGATTTATCCAAACATATGAGGTCAAACAACTACACTTAACCACTATAAAGCTGCTTTACAAACCTTCAACTTCCTGTACTGTCTTGTCTCTTCTCGCTGGCTCTCTCAATATTTCTTTTGTTAGCATACTGCATGTAGCATTCTCTATGGTAGCCAATATGAATTGGCATATCTGGAATGTGGCCTTCTGTGATTTCATATTTTTCCACAGCTTTTTGGGCGATTTGGCTTTCTTTTGTATTTAAATTCACCCACTCTAAAAAACTTTGTACAAACTTGATCCAACTTGTTACTGAAAAGGGTATGATGTTTGTTGATGTACAGCTAGTAACATGCACACAACACTCCATATCCAAGGTAAAGTGTCATAATATTTACGTTGGATGTATAAATATAGGCCTACAATGTAACGTTACGGCGACCGGCTTTGATTACGGTTATGTTACTCTGTTACTCCCGCCCATTTCGGGGTCCTAGTCTGGCCGTCTGCGATTGGTTAGTATTTTTAATGACGTTAAAAACTACAATCTGATTGGTTCAGCTACTAGAGCTGTCCCGCGATTTGCCTAAGCAGATTGACAATCAAAATATACGTTTGTGAAAATATATGATCAAACCAGAGTTGCCAACAAATTTTATTTGACTAGATATAATTACTTAATATCGTACATAAAAGAATCGTATACTCTATCGATGGAGATCGATCAACAACACGAAAAACGCGTTCGGCCCACCGTCTAATGTGGGCGTCACTGTATTCTCTGACATCTAAGGTTTCCATAGATACCTGGTATGAGCCATTCCATCCAGGTTTGCCTGTGATATCCCCATTGGAAGCCGAGAATGCCTCTGACACCATGTAAGCCCCACGTGCATTCGACCAGTTAGATTTAAATGCTATAAGACCCGTCTACATTTTTAGCCAATGAGCAGCCAAGTCGACAGACACCTAATTTGACCCTGAAATTGTAACCCTGTAATGGCTGGATCTGTGTCAAAGCAAAAACAGGGCCTCGTAAAAGCATGTGTATTTGAGAAGTGTTTTATTTTGTACTTTATTGGCTTTTTTCTTTGCACTTTTCAATTGAAATAAGAAAAGCAGACAGACATATCCGTAGAAAAGGATTTATTTGGCTTCTGGATTTTTTCTGTAGCTGAGACGTGGCTATGGCATTGGTGTCTGTATCTGATGTGTTTACAGCAGTGTATCTTAATCATTTTACAGATGTATGACTTGGACGGAAATAAAAACCTCCATTCTAGCCTCTGTAACTCTGTGTCAGTAAGGCCTAGAATCACCCTGACACTTGTAACAAAAACTTGAGACTGTTTCCTTTCCAATGATGTCAGAGTGTCAAAGTATATGGGAGCTGTACCACTTTTAATTTGGGTATGATGTTTAGACCAAAGAGCATGAAATTTCAAGCCTTTTTTAGGAGGTTTTAAACTCCTACTCTCATCCAGGTCAAATAACAGAAATAACAGCTAGTTTAACAAAGAAATACAATATCACGAGTGATTCATCAGATTTACTTACTTTTTTTTAAAAAACAAACTAAAAAAAAAAATACAAAAAAAAAAAAAAAAAAAAAAAAAAAAAATAATTTTTTTTTTTTTTTTTTTGCGTCAGGCTATAATATACCAACCAGCAAGCACTTTGTTACCCTGTTAGAAGCACTGAATAAACGGGAGTAAAAGTCATTTGTACTAAATAATAGCAACACTATCATAACTTTGGGGCCTTTTCTACAGCAGCACTAAGAAAAGTTCACATGTTCACAACATGATCTACTCTGAGACAGATCCATTTATAGTATTCATCATGACGCTCAATGCTCAAAATAAGACTTATATGATATTATTGATATTATTATAAAACAGAGCAAATTAATTAATGTAACTAGTTTAAAGTATTATTTTCATCTTAAACTACTTTTCATTAGTCTGCAGCAAAGACCTGAACCAGGACCTGAACCCAGCTGTGTGTCCATGAAGAGTGACCGGTCTATGGGTCATCTTATTCAGTTTAAAGATGAACAAGCTGCTGATGGAAGGTAAGAATTTGAAAATTAACTTTCTAATTATCTGCCTTGCCTGCGAAAAAGAATCCAGACTTGGTCCAGAGCTGTTGTAGGACTCAACGATATAATGTGTCAGCAGTGACATCACAGTGTACACCTACTGTATAAATAAATAAATAAATAAAATTAACTTCTTACTTTGTTAGTCAACAAAGAGCCAACGACTGAGATGAGACAGGATCTGTCATCAGATTACATTTTACAATAGTACAAACAATAGTTACTCATCCACTGTCTTTGTTTGTATCAGGATGCAGAAACCGGGACCTGAACCCAGCTGTGTGTCCATGAAGAGTGACTGGTCTGTGGATCGTCCTATTGACTTTAAAGATGGACAAGCTGTTGATGAAAGGTAAGAATTTAAAACTTTTTTATTATCAGACTCTCTGAACTTCATGGTCTAGGTTCGGCGATACCACAAAATTTGGTTTTGATCTGATACCCACTGATACCAGGACCAGAACCACCAAACAGATTAATTGGTTTAAAGAAATGCCAATGAACCAGATCAGAACCTTTTTTTGGAAGTCATTTTAATAGTAGTAATAATAACACTACATAAAGAGACCAAAACAACCCAAGGCTAAGTTATACAGCCCTGCACACTGGACTTGTATCTTTCACTGTATCTGTGCTGGTTCCTCCTGCTCCATACTCCTCCTGCCTCTCCTCCTCCTCTTCATCATTTTCCTCCTCATCACCACCACCATGACTGGACTTAACTAATAATAATACTAGAAACAGTAATAAACTTGAATACGTTGCATACTGTATTTACATTCAAAATAAAAGACTTGCAAACTTGTGATAGACTAGAATTATCGATATATATTAATGATTTTAGGAAGTCATTGTTATAATCAGAGGTGTCAAAAGTATTCCCATTCATTACTCAAGTAGAAGTACAGATACTAGGGTTTGAAAAGATTTCTGTAGAAGTTGAAGTATCAACTAAAGCATTTTTCTCAAGTAAAAGTATAAAAGTACTGGTTTCAAACTACTTAAAGTATTAAAGCAAAAGTAATGTAAGGGGGAAAAAATGCCATTAAGGACAAAAGCTTAGCCCAACTCCACAAATTTTTTTTTTCTAAAGACAATGGGCCTCATTCACCAATATCTTCCTAAGTTTTCTCTTAAATATGTTCTTAAGAAGGTTCCTAAGAAAAGTCTACGTCGGATTCATGACGTTTTCTTAAACAACAGATTTGTTCGCATCTGTGTTCTTAGGATTGATGAATCCCACGTCTTCGTAACTGAAAGCGCGTGCCAGTTCTTCCTAATTAGCATAAAAAATGCCCCGCAAATTCCCATATAAGGACATGACACTTCCTGTGCACCTCCTGGAGACAGGTTTTCGGAGATTGTCGGAGCCGCGGTGGAGGAAGTACTGAATCTCAGTACTTAAATAAAAGTACAAATATCCAGAGACATATTTACTTTAGTAAAAGTAAAAGATGTCCACTACCACAAACAAAGCCTGGCTTTTAAAAGAAGTTCCTATCCTAACCAGCATAAAACGGAAATGTGTTGTTAGAATCAGAATGCGGTTGGTTTTATTCATGGATGTATTTTATTTTCTTTAACCATGCAAGTCAGCAAATAAAGTGTGTGAAGCAGCGCAAATGGGGAGATGTGAAGAGGTCCAGCCAAATAAGTAAGATATGAACGCGTCTTACGCAGTCTGGCGGAGGAGTAAACGACGCTGTGGTGAGAAATAGATGGCAACTATGATTTAAAAACGGGAATAATAAAAACAAACGTTTTCATTTTCACTTTTACCGGAGGCTGTATTACCGAGGGTCAGTGGCGCTGCGCCCGGGTTCTGCAGCACCAGAGCAGGCTTGGATCAGCGGTGCCCCATATATACAGTATCTACGGCAACCAAACTTTACTGGTGAGACAAACGGTCAGGAAGACGTTTTGGCAGGGGGGAAACTGATCAGAAAATGTAACGGAACATTGTAGAAATGTATTGAGTAGAAAGTATAGATAATTGCTGCAAAATGTAACAAAGTAAAAGTCAAAAGTAGGCTATGCACTATTGATTCTACTTAAGTGAAGTACAGATACGTGAAAAATGTACTTGAGTACAGTTACAAAGAACGTTTTGTATACTTTTACATTTGGCGCTTTGGCCATATAAATAGCGATCAATCACCAAATAACGAAGATTAATCAAATAAATTGTTTTATTTTTCTTACATAAATTAATCAGAAATACATTACAGTACAATATTAGTATTGTAAATACTGTTGAATTGAAAAATGTCGAATATTTAAAATATGTTATACCAATTTTTAATGCGTAACGAATGCTTTTCAGTGTTCGTAGATTTTGTTCTTAGCTAAGAACAAATCCAAGTTAAGAAAACATTAGTGAATGCCAGAATCTTCGTAAAAAGTGCTAAAGAAGGGTTTAAGAACACATTTCTTCGTAAGAACGGTTGGTGAATGAGGCCAAATGATGACTATAATGTTATATTAAAATCATACCTGCAAACTCAGAAGCGCTGAAAAAGGTGACACATTTCTTCTCTCTATCTCTATTATATATATTTAAAAAAGGAGCACCTTGTTCAATTTTATTTGTCTGTTCTGTATGTTCAAAAATATAAAACAATTAAAAGTTGATCTAAATTTAAAAAAGGAGCACAAGCGACATTAAAGAATGGCTTCTGTATACAGTATATTAAGGCCACAGTGTTTTTCAGACAACGGCAGCTACAGTCTGGTGTTACAATCCTCTCCAGTGAAATACAGACACAATTTTACACTGTTTAGCTGTCAGCATTTTAACCGTGTTTACTCCAGCTGCTAGCTAACGGTAGGCTAACGTTAGCTGCTGTCGAGTGTAGTTAGTGTTAACTAGTGTCCCGTGTGGCGATGTTTCAGTTCCCTCTAACGCCTGTTTTCAGAGCATCAGAGAGAAGCGCAGGCATTTAAGTGGCACCTAAATAAGGCACCGAAATCCTCGTTGCTATTCGGTCCGGTAGATAACAGTCGTTAAGGCACCGGTGCCGTATTAGCATGGGTCTGTGCAGGTGCGATTGATAGATAGATAGATAGATAGATAGATAGATAGATAGATAGATAGATAGATAGATAGATAGATAGATGGATACAACTTTATTGTCCACTGAAATTTGTCTTTGGCACTCTGGTAACATAAAACACATAAAACACAGCTCTCAATATAAGTTAAGTTATATAATTACATACAATATAAAAAAGGCATGAATAAATAATACTAGATGGATCGAGTACAAACCAATAGGGTGTCGGAATGGTATATGTTTATTCTTCTCATCCAACCACAATCAAACTCACTCTATCCGGATGGCGCAATTTATCTGGCTAGTCTTTTTGTGTGTGTATTTTTTAACGATGACAAGCTGGGATGAAGACAAGCCAAACTGAAATAGGAGTAACGAGGCTACTTTTTAAATGTAAGGAGTAGAAAGTACAGATAATTGCGTGAAAATGTAAAAAGTCTGCTGTAAAATAATTACTCCAGTAAAGTATAGATACCCAAAATTTCTACTTAAGTAAGGTAATGAAGTAGTTGTACTTTGTTACTTGACACCTCTGGTTATAATAGCATAATAAATTCATATTCCCTCTCAAACCCGCTTTGACCTAATGCAAACATATTATTGCCAAACGTATCAATAGTGCACCTGTCATGTCTCTTCTTCTGGGTCCTGGTCCTGCTTCATCGGTGCTGCTCTCGCTGACAGTGCTAACCTATCTACTAGCTGCCTGTCCCCTGAACACACTGTAAAAAACATCTCCTCACTATCTGCTAGCTGCTTGACCCCTGAACACACTGTAAAAAAATGTGGTCTCTGTAGACAGCCCAGGCTCCACAAACCCCAACAAAAACAAGATGTGCCAACCTAGGAGGTTGAGTTGTTTGCTTTTCTTTTAACCAATCACAGTCGTCTTGGGCGGCGCTAAGCTCCAGACGCAGCAACGGTGGTTCTTCCCAATAGTCTTGGGAAGAACTTGTTTTGGTGGAACATTTGCAACCCGCAAAAGAAAACGCCACATTCAATATTAAATGAAGATAACTGTTGACACAATACAGTAACGTGAGCTATTTAAATTAGCTGAAACCTCATTGGCTCTTACCAGTATAATTTCATCATGTGTACTTCGTCCACAGCAATCCCACCAATCTTTCCCAAAATGTCCCAGTTAGATAGGAAATGGCGTAAACATTATTTTTAAATCTTTACAATCTTTCCCCAAAAGAACCAAGGAGGCCTGCCTTGTTGCACAATCTTAACGTTCAGTTTGGACCATCTAAATTTAGGAGCACCATCTACAATTCCCCAGGTATTGTTTTCATTCTACATCCCAGCCTATTTGCGCACGACCAAAGAAAAAAATGGACACAGCTTAGCTTACTGGCTGGTAGCACGCAGCAAAAGACACTGAGTAACATTTACTAATCAGAGTTGGAGATGACGGAGAAACAACAGAACTTGAAAATCCTCCTGCTCCCCTGAAGTCAACTGTGAGGGAACATTTTTCCTTCCCTGTGAGTGAGTTATGGAAACAAACAACGAAGATAAAGCATGTTGGCTCCAAATAAATCCACAAAATAATGGTGTATTCAATTGCACCTTTTTAAAGACTCTGAGAAACTGTTGTTGTGAAGTACCCTTCTGTCATCTAGTGGCTCACACTGTGGCATTGCTGTCCTGTTAAAAAAAGATTCTTCTTCTGATTTGGGAATGTCCGTACAGTAATCCTCGATACGTCATCAATGCATTTGGTGATTTAGCCAATGACCGCGTCCATGTATGCTTCTAAACTATTGTCCTGAACCACATAACACCCCATTGTGCTACCTCAAGAGACACAGTTGCCATTTTGTCATTATAAGGACTGTGTGCAGATCATTAAATGTTCTTACACTTAATGTTTTCTCTACAGAGTTCACCAGGAGAGCTCAGAGGGCCTCGGTGGTCAGTCTGATCTGCAGCAGCAAATAGACCTGGACTCCATATTTATGGTGTGTACATATTAAAAGAAAGTTTTTATTAACTACAGATTAAATGATAAACTACCATTCAGATCCCAAAAGTCTCCATGCTGCTCATTTCAAACCAGCAGGCCTTCAGACTGATAGATGAATCACATGTTGAGTTCTTTAAATGTTCACTTCATCATTCTCTTCCAGCTGTTGGAGGAAAGCATCGTCACTATTGTAAAGAACGAGCTGAAGAAATTTCAGAAGGTTTTGACTCCAGATTACCCAGAATGCTTGGAGAGTCAGAGGGAGGATGATAAGGTTTTGGATGGTGAGGATGAGGACGAAGAGGAGAGGAGGAGCAGCAGAGAGGCATTTCTGAAGATCACACTTCACTTCTTGAGGAGAATGAAGCTGGAGGAACTGGCTGATCGTCTGCAGAGCAGTAAGAGGATTTTAACAGATTTAAAAATGGGACATTTACTAATGTCTGAAAATATGCATTAAAATATATACTTATTCATTGAGGACATCTAATGTTGAAATATGCTATCTGACTTATTGATCTTCCTTGTTTGTTTGTTGTTTCAGGGAGTAATTTTGGAATTTGTCATCGTAAACTCAAGTCTAACCAGAAGAAAAAGTTCCAGTGTGTGTTTGAGGGGATTGCTAAAGCAGGAAACCCAACCCTTCTGAATCAGATGTTTACAGAGATCTACATCATGGAGGGAGGGACTGCAGAGGTCAATGATGAACATGAGGTCAGACAGATTGAAACAGCTTCCAGAAAACCAGACAGGCCAGAAACAACAATCAGATGTGAAGACATCTTTAAAGCCCCACCTGGAAAAGATGAACCAATCAGAACCGTGATGACAAAGGGAGTGGCTGGCATTGGGAAAACAGTCTTAACACAGAAGGTCACTCTGGACTGGGCTGAAGGCAAAGCCAACCAGGACATCCAGTTAACATTTCCCTTCACTTTCAGAGAGCTGAATGTGCTGAAGGAGAAAAGGTACAGCTTGGTGGAACTTGTTCATCACTTCTTCAGTGAAACCAAAGAAGCAGGAATCTGCAGGTTTGAAGAGTTCCAGGTTGTGTTCATCTTTGATGGTCTGGATGAGTGTCGACTTCCTCTAGACTTCCACAACACTGAGGTCCTGA
The DNA here is from genome assembly GCF_010015445.1 of Perca fluviatilis. Taxonomy (NCBI): domain Eukaryota; kingdom Metazoa; phylum Chordata; class Actinopteri; order Perciformes; family Percidae; genus Perca; species Perca fluviatilis. Next base: position 868,466 of record NC_053113.1, on the reverse strand, counting down.
CTGATGTTACAGAGTCCACCTCAGTGGATGTGCTGCTGACAAACCTCATCAGGGGGAAAATGCTTCCCTCTGCTCGCCTCTGGATAACCACACGACCTGCAGCAGCCAATCAGATCCCTGCTGAGTATGTTGACATGGTGACAGAGATCAGAGGGTTCACTGACCCACAGAAGGAGGAGTACTTCAGGAAGCGTTTCAGAGATGAAGAGCAGGCAAGCAGAATCATCTCCCACATCAAGACATCACGAAGTCTTCACATCATGTGTCACATCCCAGTCTTCTGCTGGATCACTGCTACAGTTCTGGAGAAGGTGTTGAAGACCAGAGAGAGAGGAGAGCTGCCCAAGACCCTGACTGAGATGTACATCCACTTCCTGGTGGTTCAGTCCAAACTTAAGAACGTCAAGTATCATGGAGGTGCTGAGACAGATCCACACTGGAGTCCAGAGACCAGGAAGATGATTGAGTCTCTGGGAAAACTGGCTTTTGAGCAGCTACAGAAAGGTAACCTGATCTTCTATGAATCAGACCTGACAGAGTGTGGCATCAATATCAGAGCAGCCTCACTGTACTCAGGAGTGTTCACACAGATCTTTAAAGAGGAGACAGGACTGTACCAGGACAAGGTGTTCTGCTTCATCCATCTGAGTGTTCAGGAGTTTCTGGCTGCTCTTCATGTCCATCTGACGTTCCTCAACTCTGGAGTCAACCTGCTAGCAGAAGAACAATCAACATCGTGGTGGTCTGAAGTGTTCAGAAACAAATCGACATGTTTCTACCAGAGTGCTGTGGACAAGGCCTTACAGAGTCCAAATGGACACCTGGACTTGTTCCTCCGCTTCCTCCTGGGTCTTTCACTGCAGACCAATCAGACTCTTCTACGAGGTCTGATGACACAGAGCGGAAGTAGCTCACAGACCAATCAGAAAACTGTTGAGTACATCAAGACGAAGATCAGTGAGAACCTGTCTGCAGAGAGAAGCATAAATCTGTTCCACTGTCTGAATGAACTGAATGAACATTCTCTAGTGGAGGAGATCCAACAGTCCCTGAGTTCAGGAAGTCTCTCCACAGATAAACTGTCTCCTGCTCAGTGGTCAGCTCTGGTCTTCATCTTACTGTCATCAGAAAAAGATCTGGACATGTTTGACCTGAAGAAATACTCTGCTTCAGAGGAGGCTCTTCTGAGGCTGCTGCCAGTGGTCGAAGCCTCCAACAAAGCTCTGTACGTGCACACACAACTATCCAGATTAAATTAACTTTATAATTTAGAGAAAAAAACTGTTTTGTAATTGTTTTTTATGTACTATTGATTCCTCTTCAGATTAAGTGGCTGTAACCTGTCAGAGAGAAGCTGTGAAGCTCTGTCCTCAGTTCTCAGCTCCCAGTTCTCTAGTCTGAGAGAGCTGGACCTGAGTAACAACAACCTGCAGGATTCAGGAGTGGAGCTGGTGTCTGCTGGATTGAAGAGTCCACACTGCAGACTGGAATCTCTCAGGTTGGTGTTCAGTTAATTAAAAAGGATGACCCTTTGAGCGGTTATTTTCGTCATATTTTACTTATTAGATTGACTTTTTATTGAATCCATTTCAGACTGAGTGGCTGTAACCTGGCAGAGAGAAGCTGTGAAGCTCTGTCCTCAGTTCTCAGCTCCCAGTCCTCTAGTCTGAGAGAGCTGGACCTGAGTAACAACAAGCTGCAGGATTCAGGAGTCAAGCTGGTGTCGGCTGGACTGAAGAGTCCACACTGCAGACTGGAATCTCTCAGGTTGGTGTTCAGTTAATTAAAAAGGATGACCCTTTGAGCGGTTATTTTCGTCATATTTTACTTATTAGATTGACTTTTTATTGAATCCCTTTCAGACTGAGTGGCTGTAACCTTTCAGAGAGAAGCTGTGAAGCTCTGTCTTCAGTTCTCAGCTCCCAGTCCTCTAGTCTGAGAGAGCTGGACCTGAGTAACAACGACCTGCAGGATTCAGGAGTCAAGCTGGTGTCGCCTGGACTAAAGAGTCCAGCCTGCAGACTCAAATCTCTCAGGTTGGTGTTCAGTTAATTAAAAAGGATGACCCTTTGAGCGGTTATTTTCTTCATATTTAACTTATTAGATTTACTTTTTATTGATTCCCTTTCAGACTGAGTGGCTGTAACCTGGCAGAGAGAAGCTGTGAAGCTCTGTCTTCAGTTCTCAGCTCCCAGTCCTCTAGTCTGAGAGAGCTGGACCTGAGTAACAACAAGCTGCAGGATTCAGGAGTGAAGCATCTGTCCTCTGGACTGAAGAGTCCACAATGCAGATTGAAAACTCTCTGGTTGGTATTCAGCTCTTTGAAAATGATGACACTGAGCTGTTATTTTCTTCATATATTAATTATTGGATTGCCTTTCTATTAAATATATTTTAGGTTGATTGGCTGTAACCTGTCAGGGAGAAGATATGAAGCTCTGTCTTCAGTTCTCAGCTCCCAGTCCTCTAGTCTGAGAGAGCTGGACCTGAGTAACAACAAGCTGCAGGATTCAGGAGTGAAGCTGTCGGCTGGACTGAAGAGTCCACACTGCAGACTGGAATCTCTCAGGTTGGTGTTCAGTTAATTAAAAAGGATGACATTTTGAGAGGTTACTTTCTTCATATGTTACTTATTGGATTGACTTTTTATTGAATCCTTTTCAGACTGAGTGGCTGTAACCTGGAAGAGAGAAGCTGGGAAGCTCTGTCTTCAGTCCTCAGCTCCCAGTCCTCTTGTCTGAGAGAGCTGGACCTGAGTAACAACGACCTGCAGGGTTCAGGAGTGAAGCATCTGTCCTCTGGACTGAAGAGTCCACACTGCAGACTTGAAACACTCAGGTTGGTGTTCAGCTATTTGAAAATGATGACACTGAGCTGTTATTTTCTTCATATATTAATTATTGGATGACCTTTCTATTGAATCTATTTTAGGTTGATTGGTTGTAATCTGTCAGAGAGAAGCTGTGAAGCTCTGTCCTCAGTTCTCAGCTCCAAGTCCTCTAGTCTGAGAGAGCTGGACCTGAGTAACAATGACTTGCAGGATTCAGGAGTGGAGCTGGTGTCTCCTGGACTGAAGAGTCCACACTGCAGACTGGAAACTCTCAGGTTTGTGTTCAGTTAGGATCTGAGTATCAATGCAAGTTGAAGTAACATTGTGTAACACATTTTTTTGCGATTGATGCCCTTACAGTTTCAGAGTAATTTACTTCTACACTGCTGTCTTAAATATGGACAGCTGTACATGTGCATTTGCTATGATTACATTACTTGTAGTCAAAAACAATTTTGAGTCCCTGGATGTTTTTTATGACTTTTTGGTCATAACTCTTTCTCTCCCTCTCCATGAACTTTATCCCTTTCCATGAGCACTGGTGGTTAAAAGGATGTCATTGTGTCATTGTTTACATTAGAGAGTCTATGACAATGCACCCCAGGAGCTAAATATTTCTGACATGATTAAATAAATTCAATTCAATTCAATTTTATTTATAGTATCAAATCATAACACGAGTTATCTCGAGACACTTTACAGATAGAGTAGGTCGAGACCACAGAGCAAGCAGTGCGACAGTGGCGAGGAAAAACTCCCTCTTGGGAAGAAACCTCTGACAGACCTAGGCTCTTGGTAGGTGGTGTCTGACGGTGCCGGTTGGGGATGCGATGAACAGTGGCGATAATAGTCACATTAATAATGGAACAGTGACTTCAAATGGTAGTCGTAGTAGTTCATGTCATATCAGGGCGCTGCAGGGTGTTACAGGATGTAGCGTGGACCAGCAGAGCATGGATGGACGTAGCAGGAAGCAGCAGGGTTTAGCAGGACGCAGTATGACATTGCAGGGCACTGCTGAGCTCAGCAGGGAGTGCAGCAGGACCACGGTGACAGCTACAACCAGGATCTTGGTGCCAACGTTCTCCAAGGAAATACTCTGGGGGGAAAAACATAAGGACTCCGGGGAGTAAACTCCCCAGATGCTAGGATTAATAACAAGCATTTCTGGGACGGGATGCACACAAATGGTAATAGAAAGGGAGAGGAAAGAGCAGCTCAGTGTGTCAAAGGAAGGAAGTCCCCCGGCAGTCTAGAACTATAACAGCGTAACTAAGAGAGACAGGTCATAAGGAGAGGTGGCCTGTTCGGGCTTGAAACTCTCCCCTGCCGGATCGGGCTGTGCTGGCCTGCCTCCCTCTACTTTTGTTATATATTATTAATCTAACAATTATGAAGAGAAGCAGGTGGGCCAGTTAGGTGGACACTGCAACTCCTCACTCCCTAACTATAAGCTTTATCAAATAGGAGAGTTTTAAGTTCATTCTTGAATGTGGTGACAGTTTCTGCCCCCTGAACCCAGATTGGGAGCTGGTTTCATAGGAGAGGAGCCTGATAACTAAAGGCTCTAGCTCCCATTCTACTTTTAGAGACTCTAGGTACCACAAGTAACTCTGCATTCTGGGAGCGCAGTGCTCTAGTGGGACAATAAGGTATTAAGAGCTCTTCTAGATATGATGGTGCTTGATCATTTAGAGCTTTGTAGGTCAGGAGAAGGATTTTAAATTCAATCCTGGATTTTACAGGAAGCCAATGCAGAGAAGCTAATACAGGAGAAATATGATCTCTTTTCTTTGTTCTTGTGAGAACACGTGCTGCAGCATTCTGGATCAGCTGGAGAGTCTTAAGGGACTTATTTGAGCAACCTGACAGTAGGGAATTACAATAGTCCAGCCTGGAAGTAACGAATGCATGGACTAGTTTTTCAGCATCGTTTTGAGACATATAGTGTCTACAAGTACGCTCCAGATGTTTTGAAATTTCTGTGGAAAAACATGAAAGTGGCGTGGGACAAGCAAATCATCCCGAAAGCCTGGCGAAGAGCGGGAGGGGCTTGCATCCCGAAAAGAAAAGAACTCAACCACCATTGAACAGTTTCGACAGATAAACCTTCTGAACATTGAAGGCAAGATCTTTTTCAGTGTGTGCACAACGACTGACACAGTATTTAAAACAAAACCACTTCATTGATACATCAATCCAAAAGGCTGGCATCGCAGGCTTTTCGGGATGCCTTGAACATAACAGCATCATATGGCATCAAATCCAGACTGCAATGAAAGAAGGGAAAGACGTCTTGTTCCTCGATCTGTCTAATGCCTACGGTTCAGTCCCTCATTCAGGTGCCGACTACAATCACAAATCTAGTGAAACACTACTTCCAGGATCTACAGTTTTGCCTCACAACATCAGGCTTCACCACAAGTTGGCAACCGCTGGAAGTAGGCATCATGGCGGGGTGTACCATCTCCCCATTGGCCTTCACGATGGCAATGGAGATCATTATCAGAGCCTCGAAATGGGTCGTGGGAGGAGAACGACTACAAAGTAATCAGAGGTTACCACCAATTCGAGCCTACATGGATGATTTAACAACACTCACAACAACTGTCCCCTGTACCAAGAGACTGCTAGAGAAACTTCATCAAAATATAACATGGGCGAGGATGAAGTTAAAGCCCAATAAGTGCAGAAGCATTTCCATCGTGAAAGGCCAAGTCACAGACCAAAGATTTTATGTCGGCGGGACACCTGACCCAACTGTTTCGGAAATGCCAGTGAAGAGCTTGGGGAGATGGTATGATGCGAAGCTCAAAGACACCGATCAGTTTGAACAACTAAAAAATGATACCAGCATGTACATGGAGAGCATCAACAAGACGTTGTTGCCAGGAAAACTCAAGTTGTGGTGCTTTCAGTTTGGCGTACTCCCAAGACTCTTGTGGCCGTTAACTGTGTATGAGATCCCTATCACCAAGGTTGAAAAGTTGGAATGGCTGATAAGCACACAGCTGAAGCAGTGACTTGGAGTTCCACGTTGTTTAAGCTCCGTCAGACTTTATGGACATGGCAAGTTGGAATTACCAATCACAGGTCTGGTGGAAGAGTTCAAATGCACCAAAGCAAGGCTCATCATGACCTTAACTGAATCTGAGGATGCAGTCATTCGTACAGTGGCCCCCCCGGGTGGTAGCAGGAAGGAAGTGGACTCCATCAGAAGCTGTTCAGAGTGCAAAATCTGCGCTTCACTTCAGAGAGGTGATTGGACAAGTACAGCATGGGAGGGCAGGGTTCAGACTCATCCCAAAAACTCTTCTGTGGCACAAAGCAACATCAGTGCAGAAGAGACGGCTAGTGGTAGAAGAAGTCAGGAGACAGGAGGAGGGAAAGCGACATGCCAAGGCCGTCTCAATGGCCAAGCAGGGGAGATGGATCAACTGGAAGGGCCTGGAGAAGAAAAAGCTCAGCTGGCGTGACATCTGGCAGATGGAGGGAGCGAGGCTGAGCTTTGTCATCAGAGCCACATATGACCTGCTACCCTCCCCCCAAAATCTGAAAGTGTGGTATGGAGAAGATCCCGCCTGTCCCCTGTGTCATGTACCTGCATCCCTAAGGCACATTCTATCAGGGTGTACTATAAGTCTCACCCAAGGGCGCTATACTTGGCGGCATAACCAAGTACTCAGAGAACTGACATTAATATTGGAAGAGAAGCGAACCACCACAAATAACCTTCCACAAATATCAGCAGGGCAGGTCAACTTCACAAATTTCGTACCAGCTGGCCAACATCAAGAGCATCACACAACACCTATGCAAGCATCCTGCAGTCAGCGCGGGATTGGAAACTGGAAGTGGACCTTGATAAGAAGCTTGTGTTTCCCCCAGAAATAGTAGCTACAACACTCCGGCCAGACATGGTCCTGTGGTCTCCAACAACAAAACTGGCATATGTTGTGGAATTAACCGTACCATGTGAAGATGGGGTTGAAGAGGCTTATGAGAGAAAAAAGAACAAATACTCAGACCTGGCGGCTGAAGCATCCCAGGGCGGCTGGAAGACTAGCATCTTCCCAGTAGAGGTGGGATGCAGAGGATTTACTGCCACATCTACGACCAGTTTGTTGAGAAAAATAGGGGTGAAGGGTCGCTCCCTCCAACAGGCCATCAAGTCCATGTCAAGTGCTGCTGATAAAAGCAGCAATTGGCTCTGGATCAAGCGTAAGGACCCCAAATGGGCAGCAAGGTAGAGACAGATGGTATGAGGTCAGGCTTTGCCTGACTCAGGGAGAAGGATGCCCCTGCTATGCAGAGTCCATCAGGGATATGGAGGGTATGGTATAGAGGGGGGTGTACCTAGGACGCTAGGTATACTATTGAGCCCTCTGGAGACATTATGGGCTTCAATCAACGAAACGTCGATAAAGCAGGGTGCCCACCTGATGACCCCAATGACATACCTTACCCTCCTTTTCACCACTCCACACCGACTGCTAGTGTCAAGAGTTTCCTACTAAAGGGATTGAAACATCTAGTCCTATTAGCTTTACAGAGTGATTCCTTTAATGCCAACTAAGTGTTCCAATCTCTGTAACAGGATTGTATGGTCAATAGTGTCAAATGCAGCACTAAGATCTAGTAGAACAAGAATGGAGACAAGTCCTTTGTCTGCAGCAGTTAGAAGGTCGTAATAATTTTCACCAGTGCCGTCTCTGTGCTATTATGCTTTCTAAATCCTGATTGAAAGTCATCAAATAAACTATTGCTATGTAGAAAATCACATAACTGATTACCAACTACCTTCTCAAGGATGAACCGTTAGAAGTTGAGGGCAAAAGGTGATGGATTTTATCATTAAAGAAGCTCATGAAGTCATCACTACTCAGAGCTAGAGGAATAGATGGCTCAGTAGAGCTGTGACTATCTGTCAGCCTGGCTACAGTGCTGAAAAGAAACCTTGGGTTGTTCTTATTTTCTTCTATTAGTGATGAGTAATAGTCTGATCTGGCCTTTCTTAGGGCCTTCCTATAGGTTTTGAGACTTTCTTACCAATCCAAACGAGATTCTTCCACTTTGGTGGAACGCCATTTACTTTCTAGGTTTCGCGAGATTTATTTTAATTTGCGAGTTTGGGAGTTATACCAAGCTGCTAGTTTCCTTTGCTTCATCATCTTCTTTTTGAGGGGAGCAACAGAGTCTAAAGTCGTCCGTAGGCAGGTCGTAGCACCGTCTACAAATGTATCAATTTGAGAGGGACTAAGGTTAACATAAAGGTCCTCTGTTATGTTAAGGCATGACATAGAGTAAAATGCTGTTGGAATATCTTCCTTAAATTTAACTATAGCACTGTCAGATAGGCATCTAGTGTAGACGTTTTTATCTAATTTAGTATATTCAGGTATTAAGAATTCGAAAGTAATTAAAGAATGATCTGATAATACCGAATTCTGCGGAAATATTATTAAATCCTCAATTTCAATACCGTATGCCAGCACAAGGTCGAGGGTGTGGTTAAAACAGTGCGTCGCCTTGTGCACACTCTGACTGAAACCGATTGAATCCAATAATAAGTTGAAAGAAGTACTAAGGCTATCATTGTCAACATCCACATGGATATTAAAATCACCTACAATAAGTACTTTGTCAGATTTAAGGACTAAATATGATAAAAACTCTGAGAATTCAGATAAAAATTCAGAATACGGACCTGGAGCCCTGTAAATAACAACGAATATAATTGGCTGTAATGCTTTCCATTTTGGATGTTGAAGATTAAGAACAAGACTTTCAAAGAAGCTATAATTTAGTTTAGGTTTAGGATCAATTAACAGGCTTGAATCAAAGATGGCTGCAACTCCCCCTCCTCGGCCTGAGCCTCTAGGAATTTGAGTATTAATATGACTGGTAGGAGTGGCTTCATTTAGACTGACATATTCTTCATGGCCCAGCCAGGTTTCAGTAAGACAAAATAAATAAATTTTATTATCTGATATCAAATCATTTACCAATACTGCTTTAGAAGACAGAGATCTAATATTTAATAGTCCACATCTAATTTTCCTATTTTGTTCTATCGTTGCAGTCGTTTTAATTCCAATAAGGTTGTTAAGTATAGCGCATCTTTTGTTTACCTTTGATTTAACCGATCTGAGTTGGGGGACAGACACCATGCTTATTAGACTATGAGTGGGCGACTGCTCAGAGGGGCGCGTAGCACTGCACTTCTGATTACTAATATCAAACTTGGGTTGTCATGGTTTATGACCGATAATAGACTCGGTCAGATTTCTTGATATGAGAGCGGCTCCGTCCCAGGTGGGATGAATGCCGTCTCTCCTAATCAGACCAGGCTTTCCCCAGAACGCCCTCCAGTTATTCACATAGCCCACATCATTAGCCGGGCACCACCCGACAACCAGCGGTGGAAGGATGACGTACGGCTGTACATTTCATCATTGGTCAGGTTTGGCAGGGGTCCAGAAAAAACTACTGAGTCCGACATTGTCTTTGCGTATGCACAAAGTGACTCAACATTAATTTTAGTGATCTCCGATTTACGACCATTACCACCTACGTGAAGTATGATCTTACTGTATTTACGGTTCTTTTTAGCCAGCAGCTTTAGATGGGATTCTATATCGCCCGCTCTGGCCCCGGGGACACATATGACCGCAGCCGCTGGGGCCGCTGGCTTCACATGTCGCAGTATAGAGCCCCAATAACCAGAATTGGCTTCTCAGCGGGTGTATCACTGAGTAGGGAGAAACTGTTAGAGAGGCGAAGATGCTCCGGTTTAGAGCAACCGTCATCATGTGCACTCCCTGGTTTAGATCTAACGCTACGCTTCCCTCGGACAGTCACCCACTCGCCCGGCTGCTCGGGGTCTGCCGGGGGACAGCTAGCAGAAGCTGCAGAAGCTACAGTATAAGCTACATGGCGCTGGCTAGCTACGGAAGCATATGATTCTGATTCCATGGTGCGGAGCCGTGCCTCAAACTCACTAAGCCTTGCCTCCAGAACAGCGAATATACTACATTTATTACATGTTATCACTAAAGGAGGCAGAGGAGTAGCTAAACATTTGACACACAGAGCAAGAAAGAGCAGGAGAGGGAGAGGAATTAGCCATTGCTAAGCTAAAGTAGCTAACAGCGTTTTAACAATTGTAAATTCAGCGAGTCAGTCGCTGTAAGTGAAGCTAAGTATAAGTGCTTGAATAGAACAATTGTAATTCAAATGCAATCCAGGCAAATAGCCGCTAATTTAAACAATAAAGCAGAGTTGAGTAAGTTTTTGCTGGAGCAGCAAACTAGCGTTTGTAACACGGGAACACCGGAAGTGACACAACACGCTTACCTTACACGTCAGTACGTCAGTAACAGTAATTGAACTCAGCTGCTAAGACATTGTCCTCAACATGGAACAGCATTAAAAAGAAACCATACAGCACCCCCTTGTGACAGTCAGTGTAACGTAAATTGGAAGCTCATGAGCTCTTTACACTGAAATAAACACGGGTTCTAGTTTCTTCAAAATGCTTATTGTCACAGTAGCAAGAGAAGAGATAATGAGCATGTGTGTGTGTGTGTGTTTTCAGTCTCTCAGGCTGTCTGATTTCAGAGGATGGCTGTACTTCTCTGGCCTCAGCTCTGAGCTCCAACCCTTCCCATCTGAGAGAGCTGGACCTGAGCTACAATTATCCAGGAGACTCAAGAGTGAAGCTGCTTTCTACTTTACTGCAGGATCCAAGCTGGAGACTGGACACTCTCAGGTATGGACGGACAGACACCAATGTTCCTCGGTCACTTACTGAGGAACTTTGGTTCATGTTTAATGATGAATCTGAGTGAAGGTTTATCACAGAGGTTCTCAATCGTATTATAAAAAGGTCAACATGTTGTTTTTTGTTTAGACCATTTTACACACCAAACTAAATAAATCTCCCTCATCCCTCCCAAACCTCTTCTTACAACCTCCAGCCTGTCAGTCTGTCACCAGGGCATAGAGAACGCTGTTGTGCATGTCTCACAGCCATTTTCCACTGGGCGCATCTGTGTTGCCTTCCAGCTGTATTCTGTTTGTGTTCCGTCCTCTGCCACGCGCCATACCACGACTCAGAGACTTTATTGTCTCTACAAGTACTTTACAGAACAATCACGTGTTTATTAAGCTAGTGTCTACCTTCCACTCCAGGCATTCCTGCAGTTAAACTCCATGCCTCCTCTTTTCTGGTGTTGTCCTGATAAACAAGATCTGTGATGTCTATTATGTTTTTCCACCTCCAAGATGAATCTCTCGTTGAAGTAATTTTCCGACATTGAGATCTGCAAGTTGGCGGCAGGTGGTTCCAGCAGTTTGGTACTACTGCTTCACCTCTCCTAATACAAACTGGGAGACCGCCTGACTATCAAACAGCATATGAATCTTGGGGGTCATGGCAGTTACTTTCCAAAAACATCAAAACGTCAAAGGAATCATCACATGTGTATTTAGTGGCCCTGTACCTGCTGATTCTCACAGCTACACAATTGTGGGGAAACTGGTCTGCTGCTTGTGGACGCTCATCTCGGCATGTCGTCTCACCGGAAGACCTCGCTGTTCCACTTGATTCGTGGAGTCAGTACATCTTATACTCCAACTTTCTGGATGATGGACGAGCATCTGCCTGGTCCCCGTCTAGCCAATGTGAGGGGCGCAGACAGAGAACGACCTCCATACCAGCGAAACAGGGTTATTCCATCATCTTGTGTGCCATCCTTCCATGTGTGGATGTGTCCATGTGGAGACAGCCATCTTAACCCTGGGCCTGCAACCTGTGAGTCGCAACTCATGGAAAATTGGAAATCAGCTGTTCCCCATGGACACTACTTTTGTGATGCTCTCTCCGCAGTATTATGAGGTAAAAATCCTCCGGCTCATGTATTAAGACAAATGCCACACAGACTGCCACCGTGTTTTTTTAAACAACATCAAATGAAAATGTCTCTCACTGTTAACCACGCAAGCGTATTATGGAACTTGAAAACAAAACTGAAATGTGTGTTTGGTGGACATTTATACATAGCGATATATAAAAAACTGAACAACTGGAACATTTGCTAATGGAATCAAATCACTCCTACAACTCCTTTATTTGAATTTAATATCCCGGGTTATAATGTGTACAGACGAGGCAGAAGTAAAGGAAAAGGCAGTGGGGTTTTGATTTATCAATCAACATTTATTTATATAGCACTTTACAGCAACCAGCAGGTATCCAAAGTGCTTTACATCAGGATCCAAGAATAAAACAACATGGCATACTAAAAAGAATGAAACATAGAAAACACTCCAATCAGAAAAGGTTACATAGAGACAGGAGGAGGAGAGGGAAACCACTATACGTATTAAAAGCCATTCTAAACAAATAGGTTTTGAGTTTGGATCAAAAAAGAGCTTCATCTGTAAAAGAGCGAATATAAGGGGGTAACTTGTTCCAGAGTCTCGGGGCAGATCACCCCCATGTATACCTTAACCTTGGGACTTCTAAATCCAGTTGGTTTGAAGACCGCAATGACCGGTTGTGCTCACACAGCGTTAAAAGTTCGGACAAATACTCCGGGGCCAGGCCATTTAAGGCCTTGAAAACAAACAATAAAATCTTAAAATCAATTCTAAAATGGACAGGGGGCCAGTGTACGGTGTAGAGAACGGGAGCGATGTGTGCACGTCTAGATGTATTTGATAAAAAGCGAGCAACAGCATTTTGCACAAGTTGAAGTCGTGAGATGGAGGTCTGATTCAGACCAACATGAAGAGTATTACAGTAATCTGACCTTGAACTATTAAAAGCATGAATCGCCTTTTCTAGGTCATGCCTGTTAAGGAATGGCTCAACTTTAGCCAGGAGACGGAGCTGGAAAAAGCTCATTCTAACATTTTAACGGTTTATGTTAAGGAGAGCATCCCAAGCAAACAAATAAACATTTATGAAAACACCCTGGAGGGTGTAAGGGTCACTATTACATTGTACCCCAAAATCTCTTTTGTTGTGCAGTGATTGTTCCACATTTTTTTACTGCATGACAAGTTGGTCTCAGGCAGGTAAAACAGCCTTTAGACCACCTGAATCATTATATAAAACAGCCCCGTGTGCTCTAAGTGATTTGATGCGTTTTTTAGGCTACAGCATATTTTGTCACATACAGAAAACATCTCCTCACTATCTGCTACCCGCCTGTCCCCTGAACACAATGTATAAAACATCTCCTCACTATCTGCTAGCTGCCTGTCCCCTGAACACACTGTAAAAAACATCGCCTCACTATCCACTTGCCATTTGTGTAGCCTGGGCTGTCTACAGAGACCGCGTTTTTTTACTGTGTGTTCAGGGGACAGACAGCTAGCGGATAGTGAGGCGATGTTTTTTACAGAGTGTTCAGGGGACAGGCAGCTAGCAGATAATGAGGCAATGTTTTTTACAGTGTGTTCAGGGGACAGGGAGCTAGCGGAAAAATGTTGTAGCCTAAAAAACACGTCACATCACTTAGAGCACCTTTTAAGATCCATGACCAAAAAAAAACACGTTATTATCCCCACTGTAAAATAATCACTAAGTACAATATTTAACATTTTGGAAATTTAATAATGCATTTGAATGTTTACTTACTCTTTAAAATCATCCATAATGCTGCTACTCCTCCTCTAAAGAAATGTATTAAGCTCAACTCTGAAAAAATGAGAACCACTCAGTCAGCCACTAGAGGAGAGTGCTGTATTACCAATCGCAAAACTTTGTTTGACAAATTATTCTTTTCTTTTGAGGCCCAACCTCACGTCAGTTTGTGATGGCATCACGAAAATAAATATTAGAACGTGATACCATCACGATTTTGTGAAGATTTACATGCTGGGTTTACGTTTTTTAAACTACTGTATTTCAATGGGAAGCATCTTACGTGATCACAGCACAAATCTTTCTGCCAGTCGGGCTGCAGCAGAGAAGCTGATACAGCTTTGATATTATTGGTATTTTTAGCCCAATAACCGCTGTTTTAATCAACATTTATTCACCAGATCTTATCATGGTTTATATGTATTTCTTTTAATGTTATTATGTATGTATTATGTCTATTTCGGCCAGGGAAGCTGGATTGCTTTGTTGATTATTGATATTTTTAAAATGAAAATTCTACATCTATCAACATTTATTTAGCTGTTATCATGGTATGCATTTCTTTATTTTAATAAAAAAAAGAAAGCTGATCGCTGTCTGATTCTGTGAATGAATGCCCACATTGCATTGTGGGACATCAGCTTTGAATGTGCCCAGCTCACCTCATATTGTAGCCTACTGTTCTGTCTTGTGTGCTCATTTTGCTTGATTTTAGTGCTTGTGTTGTGCACTTCAATTTGTACAGCACTTTGGTCAACTTTGGTTGTTTTAAATGTGCTATATAAATAAACTTGACTTGTCTTATTTACTGTAATATTTCACCGGTAATAAGACAGAAATAATATTATTAAAATAAAGAAATGCATACCATGATAACAGCTAAATAAATGTTGATAGATGTAGCGTTATAATTTTAAAAATATCAATAAACAACAAAGCAATCCAGCTTCCCTGGCCAAAATAGAGCAAAATAATAACATTAAAAGAAACTAGTGCAGTTCCCGTTGAAAATGTGCCTGTTTGGAACGGGCGATTACTTGGCCTGTGGTATTGCTGCTTGTAGAATTCATCAAAAACAAATTGTAGCCTACCCCAAAATTACTTACAGAAGGACCCCAAACCACTTTAAATGCAACTCCCCTTTATACCCTACTACTAATTTACTGATTTACCTGACACAGCACGTTGCAGATTCAGAATGTAATCACATCATGGCAGTGTGCTACCCACCGGCCCGTTATGAGAGCGAATCAGCACATATCTGTGTTAATCACCACCAGAACCGGACCGTGTGTGTGTAAAGAGAGAGAGAGAGACCCGAGGTAGTACTCCTAACTTACTGATTTACCTGTCAGAGAACGTTGCAGAATCAGAATGTAATCACAAAATATCACAATGAAAATGTGGAATAATCAGACATTAGCCTCATGGACTCATGGCCTCACTGGCCCTCGGCTAAACAGCACATATCTGCGTTCATCAACCACCAGAACGTGTGTGTGTGTGTTTGTGTGTGTTTGTGTGTGTATGTGTGTGTGGGAGAGAGAGAGAGAGAGAGAGAGAGAGAGAGAGAGAGGTGTAGAGGTGAAAGATCCGAGTGAGTCACGACACAAACAGGTGCTCAGTCAGTGTTTGGATGCAGTGCGAGAGGGGGAGTGGCCAGCAACTAGAGCGGCAAAAGCCAATGTGTGCTTCTCTCTCTTCTAAATATTTAATGATATCTTATGCGTTTCTTATTTAAACAAGATAAAACTTGTCAAGTTTGAAATCCACCGGACTAACGGTTTGAGAAATATGCGCTTAACACCCACACACACACACACCTTTTACTTCGGTAAAAGATGCACACATTGGCTTTTGACGCTCTAGCCGCTGGCCACTCCCCCTCTGCTCACTGAGGACCAGAGACAGAGAGCAGCGCAGCTTTGGCAGCTAAAATGTGACACACCTCAGACCCGCAAAAATATGCAAAGTAAATCAAAGAAATCTAGACGCACCCTAGCGGTAGCAAAATTATTTTGCAGCCAGGGGGGTCTAGGCACTCTCCGTTGACTTGCGAGCTGGAAAAAACAAACTCTGGTCAGGCCAATCACATCGTGTATAGAGTTGGTGGGTGGGGCTTATGGCTGCTGCTGCTGGGAACATCGGTCTTCTGGAAGACTTGGAGTTCAGCTTTTCTTTGAGAAAAGAACAAAAAACGGCACTGAAGTCATTCTTAATAAAGGAAGATGTGTTCGGAGTTTTGCCGACCGGATGGCAAAAGTTTAATCTATCAACTAGTTTCACTACCTTCGGATTGAGCTCTGTTAATGGTGAGTTCCCAGACCCAACATCAGCATGTTGGTCTGGCTTGTCAGGCTACAACTTTCTGTCTTTGACTTTGAATAAACAAACGACAATTCCTGAATTTAAGTACGTTTCAGAATCCCACACATGCAAAGCATAACCACAGACAACAAGTGCAGACAGAGTGTGATGTCACATATAGGCAGGCCATCTATCTTTATAAAGTGATATATCTGTATATACAGTATGTGTATTTGAGTTTGGGTGCGTGTTTGGGGGGAAAGGTAACCTGCACATCAGCAGACGCCACATGCAGAACACTTTAGAACAGCAGGGGGTCTTTGGTAAACTGTCTGGATGCTCTCGCTGTTTCATTTCCTGCCTGAACGGCTCACGTTAAAGTGATGGTTCGGAGTAATTTGACCCTAGGGTCCTTTGCACCATGACCTCGAGCCAAACACCCCCCCAGAAGCTTTTTTCACCTGGTTCTAACATTGGGAGAGTTAGCGTAGAGTAGCGTTAGCCGCTGAATAGCTTAGCGCAGAGGATAATGGATCCGAAGTGTCTCTTAACATTACCCCACTAATAATGCCCGAAATGATACCAAAGGTCTACACTAGTACATATAGGTTATGCACTCATAAAACGATGGATTGTAAAGTTTGTAAGTACACCAGAAGTTTATGTAAATAACACTTGCCTGCTCTCTTCAGCTCTCTGCTGTTGTTGTTGCTGCTGTAAGACGAGTGCTTAGGGACATCTACAAATTACAACACCGAAAAGAGATGCAACAAAAATATTTTTTAATTTAACTTATTTTTTAAAGTAAGTGCTGTAGTATAACTAGCAGGAGACAAGTAATAATTGAGGTAAGTTTGGAGACATTACCTTATCTAATCATTAAATTAATAAATATTTTGTTGCATCTCTTTTCGGTGTTGTAATTTGTAGATGTCCCAAAGCACTCTTACTGCCCGGTAGTAACAACGCAGCAGCAGCAGCAGCAGCAGAGAGCAGAAGCCAGCAGGCAAGTGTTATTTACATAAACTTCTGGTGTACTTACAAATTTTACAATCCATCGTTTTTATGAGTGCATAACCTATTTGTACTACTGTAGACGTTTGGTATCATTTCGGGCATTATTAGTGGGGTAATGTTAAGAGACACTTCGGATCCATTAGCCTCTGCGCTTAAGCTATTCAGCTGATAACGCTACGCTTACGTAACGCTCCCAATGTTCGACCCAGGTGAAAAAGCTTCTGGGGGGTGTTTGGCTCGAGATCATGGTGCAAAGGACCCTAGGGTGAAATTACTCCGAACCATCACTTTAAAAAAGACCTGGTGCGTATCTTTACCGTAGTGGAGCAGCCGCACGCATGCTTGTGCATGGTGTGGCTGCTGGAATATCAAGCATTGACTTGAATGGCAGCCATTGCACGCGGGCCTCTGGAACACAGATCAGACGCCCTGGTGGAAAATACCAGTCAGAGTAAGTGTAACCTCACCGTGACAGCTTTAATTGCCCTGACTGTGATTTGAACAAGCTGCAGAGTTGTGTGATGTAGCCTACGCCCTGGAGTATGAAGTTGATGGTGTCTTTGTTTCTTCCTGCAGGGTGGACCATGGTGGACCAAAGAGACTGAGACCTGGTGTGAGGAAGTGTGAGTGTGTTTTAAGTTTGCTCTAAGAGAACTCAGCTGCGTTACACTAGTTTAACTCCTTCCTGGTGATGGAAGTATGATATAAGATGAGTTTACTTATTATTTCAATGTTTTACTGAACAGGATGCTGAGTGCTTAGCGGTTGATGGTGAATTGGCTAAATCTCCCTTTACCAGTGGATTTTATTATTATAGGCATAAGTAATTATAAATAAATAATTAAGAAGCATTAGCGTGGTGCCTCCACTGTGGAACTAATTAACTCTAGTGAGCTGTATAGTATTTCCCCAGAAACAAATGTCAAGTATTTTAAATGTAAACCGTAGTAAAATGAAATGTTGTCAGTGAAAGCTGTGGCTGGCATTAACAGCTGACTGTCCCTCACGGCGGCGCTAGCTTAAACATCAACAGTTAACACTTTTCCAAAGATAGTGAAAACAAAAACACAGCTAACCTGCCTGAACTTCACTTCAAACTACGGGATAACAAGTTACCAAACTGAGAGTTGAACACGACTGTTAGCTGCTAAAATGATACTTCTGCCAAAACTTTAAAAGTCCATTAGTCTCCAAACATCAGTCAGCTGGACATTAAACTTAGTTTTTCTCTCCTCTGCTGACTGCATGGTTCTCCCTCCAACATGCTCTACTTGTCCTCTCTGACTTCCTCCTTTCTTTTCTACTCCCCATCAAAGTCATCTGAAAGATGTGGAGAAAGATGTTAGGATTTAATTAATTAATTTTAAATCCACAAACAGAACCAACTGAACACGTTGATCCAACAGAACTAATAAATACATAAATAGATTAATCAACAGTCGAGCCAACAGAAAGCTAACTTTGTTTCTTTATTTTTTATTCACACATAAGTTGTTGTGTTCAAGTAGCCTTCAGTTTTCTTCTCTGGATGTTGTTAATTAATAAGTGTTGAAAAAACGCACAGTTCATAAACACAACACGGCATTATTAATGTCACAAAGAAGGTTAAAAGGTGAATAAAGTGAGTTGAGGTAGATTTATCTTCCAGTTCCTCCCTGATGGGAGACCTGGTATCAGATATACAACACAGATGCAAACATACCATACTCATTTTTCATACATAAACTGGTATTTCTATAAAGTGAACATCAGCTAATAGCAGTTTTAGAAAGCAGATGGTTCAGAGCTGCTTTGTGCTGCAGTAGAAGAAGATGTGAGAGTTTTATTAGTGAGACTTTATTCAGGTCATGTTCCTAGATTTAGATCATCAGCTGTCATCACCGGGTCAACACGAGGACAAGAAGCTGAACATTGTTGACATGTTGACTCTCATGTTCACTAACTGTTCATGTTGTTAGAACTGGATTGTTAAACATCACTCACAGCTGAATATGAAATGAACGTTTGAATGATTTTCTTTCAGTTATTGTCAGTGAAGTTGTTAATAACTCATCAGATGATAACCTGCAGCTGTGTTGTGTCTTGTTCTCTCCATCAGATGTCTGTGAACTGGAACTGGACACAAACACAGTGAACAGATTCCTCAAACTGTCTGACAACAACAGTAAGGTGACAGGTGTGGAGGAGGATCAGCCATATCCTGATCATCCAGACAGATTTGACCGCTGGGCTCAGCTGCTGTGTAGAAATGGTCTGACTGGTCGCTGTTACTGGGAGGTCGAGAGGAGAGGAAAGGTTCATATATCAGTGAGTTACAGAGGAATCAGAAGGAAAGGAAACAGTGATGACTGTAGGTTTGGAAAGAATGATCAGTCCTGGAGTCTGCAGTGCTCTGATGAACGTGGTTACTCTGTCTGGCACAATAAGAGAAGAAGACGCATCTCCTCCCCCTCCTCTTCTGACAGAGTAGCAGTGTATGTGGACATTCCTGCTGGCATTCTGTCCTTCTACACAGTCTCCTCTGACTCACTGATCCACCTCCACACCCTCAACACAACATTCACTCAACCTCTTTATCCTGGGTTTTCTGTCTGGCCTGCTGGTTCCTCAGTGTCTCTGAGTCCTCTGCAGGACTGAGAGTCTCTCCTGTGGAGAGAAACACTGACTGAAGATCAGCTGCTGAAATCAAAGTTCAGTCTGTTTACCATCACACACACTCTGCACTGTGAAGCAGATCTGAGACTCAAACACAGAAACATTCATCTGATTTCATCTCTGGGATTATCAACATTTGAACTGTTGGACTAAAAACACTTCATGATATGGAACATCTAAAGAATCAACTGTTAATGGTTACTATTATGTCCTTTATATTTTGAATCATACTGTAATATATTTAAAATTTGGAAAACAAATGTTTCTATAACCAATCATCATATAGTCTAATGTTTCTAAATGCTTTTAATAAAATCTATACGTTTCATCTTGAGGGCGATCATTTGATCATATCATGATTTTATTCATCAGTTGACTCTTTACTGAGATTGATACACCTCCATATATATATATATATATATATGTATATATATATATATATGTATATGTGTATATGTATATGTGTATATGTATATGTGTATATGTATATGTATATATATATATGTATATGTATATATATGTATATGTATATATGTATATATATATATATATATGTATATATATATATATGTATATGTGAAAAAATAAAGATGTATATCCCTCATATTATGTTAAGGGTCAATTTGACCCATTTGCGTTTTGTGTTGACCAAAATACTGGTTAACCTATCTTTTCTCCATGAAATTGTATGACATTTCCTCATTTAGGGTCATGAACTTGTTCATAAAATCTGGACACACTGATGTGTAGTGGAATGTCTGTTCAGAGTTTGTATACAAAGATGATGTTGCGGGTCATTTTGACCCGGAGACTTCTCAACACCCATTTAGGTGTGTGTGTGTGTGTGTGTGTGTGTGTGTGGGGGAGGGTGTTTGTGTGTGTGTGTGTGTGTGTGTGTGTGTGTGTGTGTGTGTGTGTGTGTGTGTGTGTGTGTGTGTGTGTGTGTGTGTGTGTGTGTGTGTAGCGATGCTATTGGCGATCCGGTTGTGAATTTTCCTATGATGAAGAGGATTCAGGGGACCAGTCTGGTGTAGTATACATTAGCTGAAAACAATGGGCAGCAATCATCCTCAACATGGACAGCTAAAGATGCTAACATAAAATGGTCAACATCAAAACACTGGCGCAAGGCAGACTGTCATCAAGATGACTCCAAGCCCCACAAGATTTTCTGCCACACTAGTTGATGATATTCAATCACCATTTCATCTCTTCATATCCCAACCAATAGATAGGATCATAGTGGACATGACCAACTTGCAGGGGGGGTGTGTATTTCAAAAGAAATGGAAGTCACTGGATCAGATTGACTTGCATGCATACATTGAAATCCTAGTCCTTTTGCGTCCGCAGCATCCACCCATGCTCTGCAGTGCCACGTTACATCCCCGCACAACCCTGCTGTGATGCTCATACGCACAGAGTAGTCAGGATCCGGTAATGGAGACTGCACTACTCA
Organism: Perca fluviatilis; assembly: GCF_010015445.1. NCBI lineage: Eukaryota > Metazoa > Chordata > Actinopteri > Perciformes > Percidae > Perca > Perca fluviatilis. The sequence goes on along the minus strand of NC_053113.1, from coordinate 847,544 downwards.
GTATGACACGATGTGCCCTGCTATGACATGAACTTTCATGACTACCTCAAAGTCACTGTTCAATTATCTCTAATGTGACTATTATTGCCACTGTTCATCACATCAGCAACCCGGCCCCGTCAGACACCGCCTACCAAGAGTCTGGGTCTGCCGAGGTTTTCTTCCTAAAAGGGAGTTTTTCCTCGCCACTGTAGCAACAGCCACTGATAATGCTTGCTCTTGGGGGAATTACTGTAATTGTTGGGGCTTTGGAATTTATAGAGTGTGGTCTAAGACCGACTCTATCTGTAAAGTGTCTCCGAGATCGAGAGCAATTGTCAGTCTGTGGAATGATGAGAGTGGAAGGCCAATATTTCTAGCAACAATGTCTTTGGAGTCAATTCATACACAGCTTGGGTGTTCCGCAACACCAGAGCTGGTCGAGTGAAAGAGACAAACTAGCTGAGATCAGAGATGTATGGGATGAATGGGTCAAAATTGTACCTGTCTTGTACAATCCTGGTCCCCATGTCACTGTAGATGAACACCTTGTTCCATTCAGGGGGGGGCTGTCCCTTCTGACAGTACATGCCCAACAAGCCTCCCAAGTATGGCATCAAAATATGGGCATCCTAGGATGCCAAATCTAGCTACTATGCATGGAATATGCAAGTGTATACCGGGAAATATTTTCACTAAATAATTGGTAAAAACAGTTTTGGGGGAAAAAATGTTTGTGATGAGGAAAAAAGTTTGTTTTGAGTGTATTTGCACTGTGCGGGTCATTTTGACCCGTAACATCATCAATGTCATTTTTTTTCAACATAATACGAGGGATATAGTGAAAAAAGAAAGACAAATCAAACCAAAATAAGAACAAAACCCTCATGCAATATGTACAACAGACATATTGCATGAGGGTTTTTGTTCTTATTTTGGTTGATTTGGTTTGATTTTTCTTTCTTTTTTTCATTATGCATGATGGTTTATTGATTTGAATTGTGTTTTGTTCATTATTTTTCTAATATTACTTATCTATTCATTTTTAACAGAGATATATCTGATATAAATGATATATATCATTTTAAAAGAATATTGAACTAAATAAAATTGTATATTTTTATAATTACTTTATTGTCTCTGTCCCCTGATTTTGATGAACGAATCTGTGTGCTTAAAAGGTCTTGGGCCTATCCCAAGTGGCGTTGTCGGACATTTTTTGTTTGTCATAGGCCACTCGCATTGCCATATATATATATATATATAGCTTGTTTTATGATTCATTAGGAGTATACAGTTTTAGTGTATTAAGTATTTAATGTGTCAACTCTCACTGATTCTTGCTTACTCATTACATGGTGTTAGTAGTTTTAGGAGTAGGAGTTGGTATACATATTCAGGGGAGCGCAAGGACGGGTACAGCTTTATCAATACTAGTTAAACAGTTGTACAGTTTTATTCCCAACTTGTATATATTTTAAATTATTTGTTCTCGCGGAAAGTGTTTTCTGTTCTTAGTGCTATAGTGTATAATTACATTCTCTTTAGTGTGTTTTCACATTTGTTGATGAAGGATTTGTGCTATTTGGAATATTTATTCTATATTGTGTCTTTTGGCAATGTTGGAGGTAGAGATTGTGCACCTAAACAAAAAATTTAGAACCGCCCCTGACCACCAGATCCCGTGTCTCTGGACGGAGACCAGTGAAGGATATTAGAAGTCTCTTTTCCGGTGCTGGCTGAGAGTTACTGAGCAGCCTCCAACTGAGCTTGAAGACGTAGATGTGACGTGAGCAACCTGTCTGAAAGTGTGAAGTCTTCTGGTAGCTGTGCCGAGAGAAATCTCAATCATTCCCAATCTTACAGAGACGGAGAGCGTAGGTATATGTAAGGAGATAACATAGGCACAGGCTAATTACTGATCACTAACATGCTAGTTAACATTAGGAATTAAACCTAAGCAGATAATGTAAGTCCAAACTGCCTGTGAGCTTCTCCTGTACTATACGGTGAATTCCTCTACTATCGCCAGTAAGTCTCGTGGTTATGACCCAATCGTTAGCCTATTGTTATAAAAGCGTCTGCTACGGAGCCATAACGTGAGGTACAAGGTAATGGAGCCTTTTATACATTGTCGTGTTTTTAGAAATAAACAACGGACAAATAGAGTCTTTAAACGCTTCATATGTAAAGTTATTCGCTGTCAAAATGAATGGGAGTCAATGGGATGCTAACGGGAGGTGATGGCTTGTTAGCCTCAGAGTCTCCCCATAGGAGATACACTTTCAGATGCTCTCTTACCCCCTTGGCATCAACCGTAGTGAAAGCTGTAGTAACATACAGTTATTAGCACTTTGTTATTCGTGTCTCACTAAATCGATCGTACACACAGTCCTGTTCATCTTCTATCTGTGGACATGTTGCTACGCTGTTTGTACGCACAAAGAACAGTGCAATCCGTTGTTATAAACTGGTATTGCTAACAATGGCTAACCTGGCTAGAGCTAATATAAACAATGAAAATACGACTTCTCCAGGACATGAACACCTGTTTCCTGGATGAAAGTCTTGTGTTTTCTCCTTAACTTCTTCAGGACATGAACACCTGTTTCCTGGGTGAAAGTCTTGTGTTTTCTCCTTAACTTCTTCCAGGACATGAACACCTGTTTCCTGGGTGAAAGTCTTGTGTTTTCTCCTTAACTTCTTCCAGACATGAACACCTGTTTCCTGGATGAAAGTCTTGTGTTTTCTCCTTAACTTCTTCAGGACATGAACACCTGTTTCCTGGGTGAAAGTCTTGTGTTTTCTCCTTAACTTCTTCCAGGACATGAACACCTGTTTCCTGGGTGAAAGTCTTGTGTTTTCTCCTTAACTTCTTCAGGACATGAACAGCTGTTTCCTGGGTGCTACTTTCAAATCACACAAACTTTATTCAACATTACCAACACTGCATTTATTGTGAAAAACTAACTGAAGGAAGACACCACAGCTGAACAGGGTCAACATTGAACTGACAGACATCAGCTGATTACGTACATTAAGACAAGTCTTTTTTTTTTGTATTACAAGTGTTCAGAAATTTATGTTAAAATATGCAAATGAGGAATTATCTAAGGAGAGAAATCGACAGACATAAAACGAGACAAAATGTAGTAAAAAATAAATGTTTTTGCTTTAGATAATCTAGAAACTGACCAGTGCATGAAAAACATGTTTAGAAGTACAAGTACAAACTCTTACTGAAGTACAAAAGTATCAGCATCCAAACATAGTCCTGCTGGAAGTGTCACAGAGTTTTTTTGCTGCTTTGCTTTTGTCAGATGTTAACGTTGTTAAATATAGCGTTGAAGCAACAATGTCAAACTCAACGTCACTAAGAGCCCGACGTGGCATCATGACTTGACGTAAACATACACGCCCACTTTCTTAAGCCAAGTCAGTCCTTCCAGAAAAATTAGTTTTTTTGTGATTGTTACGGCAAAAATCCTTGATTATGCGGCACGTTTTCTTAAAAAATGCAATGGAATATGCCAGATATTTATGCAGTTTTATGCGATGAAATTGCAGGAACTTGCAAAAACTGCAGTTTGATGAAAAATACTTTTCAACTTTCTGCTAAGATATTATGGGACTTTTTTGCAATGAAAATGCGGGGATTATGAAATCATGAGAGCCCCGCATATTTTGCGCGGAAATCGGCAATTTATGCAGCAAAAGTGTGGCGTATTTGAAATAAATGCCCCCCCCTCCCCCCGCATAAATATGCAGACTTTGGCTGATTATGTGTTGAATTATCCGATCGCATAAAAACAAAAAGGTTGGGTTTAGGAAAAGAACATTGGGGAAGGCTTTAGTAAAAAAAACAAAAGAAAGTTGACAAACGCCACACACGGGAGGTGAAAGTCCAGTGTTGTACCCGTCTGCCACACCAACCAACCTCCTTATGCGGACTTCCGTCCTTTCATACTACTCGCTATGGCTAATATAGCAAGACAACGTAGACCAAACTGCGTGGAAAAACACGCCAAAAAGCGAGTATGCGTCTTGATAACACGCAAATAATGCCATATGAATTGGCATGTCATACATATGCCATTTTCAGGAGATGAGTCCGGTCTCCTGGGTCTAACCTCTGTGTTGTTTGACCTGACCAACCTCCCTACGCCGATTTTAGCCGTTTCATACTACTCGCTACGGCGTCAATTCACACGCAAGGTAATGTAAGTCAAAGAAGGCCAAACGGCGTTGATTAACACGCTAAAAAGCGACTATGCGTCTTGATAACACGCCAATAATGACATACGAATCGCCATTTATTGAGATCAGTCTGAAGAGCCAGACACGTAGAGGTTACTGACATGCTTTTATTCAGGAGAAAAAGTCAAATATTGGGACTGTATATTATTGCATGTCTCATATAGCCTTCTCACTTACAGTTTGGGTCTCATAAAGCCCCCCAAAAAGTTCCGTAGCCATTGTAGAAAAAAAGACACAAAAATGTTGGAAAAAGCGCCATAAAAAGGTGTGAAAAAAGCAACAAAAGCACCTATGAAAATTGTCTATAAAAATGGCAAAAACGTTGATAAAAAGCGTAAAAAAACATTTAAAAGAAGGCGCCTAAAGGATCGAAAATAAATCGCCAAAATCGGCAGAAAAAATACATCAAAAAAGTTGGAAAAAGCCTTAAAAAAATGTCAAAACATTTTGTCAAAAATGTCGAAAAAAGGCGTCAAAACTAGGCGGTCCTCCAGTTTGACACGTGCGCTTTAAAGTTAAGAACAAAGATGTGACCGAGCTGAAGCCTGATTGGCTGCGTTCAGGCTCGGCTCTGTAAAAGACATGAACAGACCGAAGGCGTGTTTCTGTTGGTCACAGTGGGACTGAAGTTACAACGCTGTCGGACTGCAATCAAACAAATTAAAAAAATAAAAGCTTTGATACAAACTTATTATTTTATTTTTACAGACTCAGATTTTGACAATTCTTCGAACGTCAACAAGAAGTGACCTCGCCCAACATCTCTTAGAGACCCTTAAATAATCCTGATCTCAATATTGACAAAAAATAATCGCAGTTAAGGTTTTTATTCCAGAATCGAGCAGCGCTGTCTCGTCTGTCCTGACCAGGGCTCCTCCCTCTTAGTCGATTAGTCGACTAATCGGTCGTTTTGGTCTCAGTCACCTTAGATTTCTTTAGTCCGTTAGTCATGTCTGATGCTGTTTTCGTGCTGAATGACTTATTTCCAAGAAACGTACGAGCTCATCTCTGGTAAACACAAGAATTAAAGTGGTGCTTTTGGCAGAAACTCAGATTTACAGATCTGTCGATTAAATCAACTAATCGATTAGTCGATACAATTGAGTGTTAGTCGACTAAGAATTTCTTCAATGGAGCACAGCCCTAATATATATATATATATATATATATATACAGCGCCGCTCATACAAGGGTTAGAAAAGTAAACTTGTTTTGTCTCGTGTTCTAGATACCAAAAAAATATGTTCAAACGGGAAAAAGTATTGAAGGGAAATTTGACAGTTTTTTTAATTTCAACAAACGCAACATCTGTCCAAAAGTCAGCGATTAATCGTGTTAAATAATCCTGATTTCAATATTGACCAAAAATAATCATGGTTAAGGTTTTTATTCCATAATCGAGCAGCGCTGTCTCGTCTCAAACACCAATCCAAATGTCCCCGTGTGTGTCCTGACGTTCTGCGGTCCAGTCTGAGCGGCCAATCAGAAGCTGGTCTCGTTCATGTGCGGTTTGGGGCTGATTGGGGGGCCGGTGGCGTCGGCGGCGGGGCTGTCCGTGGTCACCGGGGACGCCGGTGCTTCGGTGGGAGACGCCGCGGCGCTGCTGCGAGGGGAGGCGGGCGCCTGGGACCGGGTCGGGCTCACGGCGGCGGTAGTGGCGGGGCTTGTTGGCGGAGTGGGCGTGGCCCTGCGGTGCGACGACGAAGAAGACGAGGAGGACAGTGGCGACGACGACGACGAAAGGGATGAAGGCGTTGCCGGGGAGTGGCGTGCGCCGGGCGACACCGAGAAGGTGGTCGGGGTCCTGAGGCCGAACCGGGCCTCCAGCTCGCTGCACACCGCCAAGCTGCGCCGGGTGCCCTCTGACCCAGAGCCCGCCGCAGCCTCCGAGCCCTTGGCGAGCTCCTGGCAGCGCTCCACGAAGCTGCCTCTACGCACAGAAGCCCAGTCCCGGTTCTGGTCCCGGTGGTCCCGGTTCTGGTCCCGGTCTGGCTGTCTGGGCGGCCGCGGGCTGGAGGCCGGGTTCGGGGGGGTGTAGGCGGGTATGGCGAGCGCCTGCGGCCCGGAGAGGGGCAGGGCCGAGTCTCGGAGCGGTTTGGTGAGAGGCAGAGGGGGCGGAGCCTGGCGCGGGAGGCTGCCGTACAGCGAGGCCGACGACCCCGAAGCTCCCGGTCCTCCTCGAACTCCTCCTGCTGCTCCTCCTGCTGCTCCTCCTGCTCCTCCTGCTGCGGCCGGGTGGTGGCGCTCCGTCCTGAAGACGTCGCTGAGCTGAGAGTAGAGGCTGGAGAGACAGGAAGTTACTTAACAACAACAACAACAACAACAACAACAACAACCGCAGCAGTTAGGGCTGGGCGATATGGAGAAAATCCAACGTCACGATATGTTGGACCAAAAACCTTGATAAATAATCAATAATGTGGATACCTCCTGCTATTCCCTGCTACACCCTGCTACACCCTGCTACGTCCTGCTACGTCCTGCTACACCCTGCTACGTTCTTCTACATCCTGCTACACCGTGCTATGTCCTGCTATGTCCTGCTACGTCCTGCTACGCCCTGCTACGTCCTAGTACGTCCTGCTACACCCTGCTACGTCCGGCTACGCCCTGCTACGTCCTAGTACGTCCTGCTACACCCTGCTACGTCCGGCTACCTCCTGCTACGTCCTGCTACACACTGCTATGTCCTGCTACGTCCTAGTACGTCCTGCTACATCCTGCTGTGCCCTGCTACGCCATGAACTACTACAACTACTATTTCTGGTCACTGTTCCATTATGACTATTACGCCACTGTTCATCACACCCCCAACTGGCACCGTCAGACACCTCCTACCAAGAGCCTGGGTCTGTCCCAGGTTTCTTCCTAAAAGGGAGTTTTTCCCTCTCCACTGTTGCACTAAATGCTCTTGGGGGGAATTACTGGAATAGTTGGGTCTTTGTAAATTATAGAGTGTGGTCTAGACCTACTCTATCTGTAAAGTGTCTCTTCAGATAACTCTGTTATGATTTGATACTATAAATAAAATTGAATTAAGTTTAGAAAATGACATCACTTGACTGGAATGCAGCCTTTAAAACCAGGAAAAGACAACACGTCACATTACGATATCCAGAATCTAAGACGATATCTAGTCTCCGTCCTGATATTGATGTATATCGATACATCGGCCAGCTCTAACAGCAGTGTATGAGCGGCGCTGTGCGTTGCTGTACCTGCAGGTGGAGGCCCTCGGCGTGCTGTCAGGCGTTCGGGCCAGAGCCAGGTCACACTGGTCCAGCAGCTCCAGCAGCTCCTCCTCGGTTGGCCCGCCCAGCGCTACGAGACAACCAATGAGAGGCTTACGTTAGATTTCTCCACATCTGTATCGGTGTCTCTGCGTCCCAACCGGCTGCGGCAGAGTTTAATATCAAACTAACACTCGGTGGCATTTGGGTTAATTTTTCTCAGAGTCTCACCGCGGATGTCGACCTTGCCGGCGATCTCCATGGCCGTGGTCAGGTCCCACATCTGGATGCTGCCGTTGCCGTGGCCGCTGAACAGGTAGCGGCGCGGCCGGGAGCCGATGCGACTCGAGCCCTCGCACTCGTGGACCATGAAGGCCGTGATGGATGTGCCGTCCACCGAACGCACCTCACACACCCTGAGACACACACACAGACAAAGACACAGAAAGACACACACACACGCACACACACACACATAGACAAAGACACAGAAAGACACACACACACACACACACACACACACATACAGAGACAAAGACACAGAAAGACACACACACACATACACAGACGCACGCACGCACGCACGCACACACACACACACACACACACACACACACACACACACACAGACACACACACACACACACACACACAGAGAAAGACACACACACACACACAGACAAAGACACACACAAAGACAGAAAAAGACACACACACACACAGACAAACACACAAAGACACAGAAAAAGACACACACGCTCACACACACACACACACACACACACAAAGACACACAACCAGGGGAGCAGTCGTTGAGTGAAATGTAAATCTTTGTTGCCTCGTTCCCTCCAACAGAATGTGTAACGCAACAAATGAGAATCAAAGACAGTGACATAAAAACACAAAAAGGTAGAATATATATTTAGGTATAAAATAGAATGAAATGAAATGAGGTCCAGTCACCTCTTCCCATTGGACGACAGCCTGACGTAGAGTTTGTCGGTGTCCGGTACGACTCTCTGGATGAACACCTGCTGGTCGTCTCGCTCTCCGTACGGACCTGAAACCACCAAACACACACCGTTACTATCGGAGCCTGCTGGGACCTCGGACCTCTCCCATTCCTCTGGCTGGGGGGGTGTTACCTATCTCTGGCTGTGTGTGTGAGTGTGTGTGTGTGTGTGTGTGTGTGTGTGTGTGTGTGTGTGTGTGTGTGTGAGTGTGTGTGTGTGTGTTACCTATCTCCGTCCCGGCGCTGCAGCCCCCGTGTCCGTCCACGTCGTCCAGGCTGAGGATCTTGAAGGAGGTGAGCGGCGTGGAGCCCGGCTGCGTGGAGATCATCCCTCTGAAGCGAGTCACCGTCCACGTCCGCACGTGGTTGTTGTCGGCACAAACTGAGACGGGCGACACACATCAACAACTTCAGTCGGCCAGACCACATTCACAAACCTCTGGCGGTAAGGGCCCACGCCAGAATCACCAGACAGCTTCAAGGAATGGCGAGAGACTCGGTCGTGACCAAGTTACAAACTCTGCTTCTGACTGGCTAGTAGTCCTTACCTAGGTACTGTCAGGGCACGCCCTCATACTCTGCTTCTGACTGGCTAGTAGTCCTTACCTAGGTACTGTCAGGGCACGCCCTCATACTCTGCTTCTGACTGGCTAGTAGTCCTTACCTAGCTACTGTCAGGCCCCTCATACTCTGCTTCTGACTGGCTAGTAGTCCTTACCTAGGTACTGTCAGGGCACGCCCTCATACTCTGCTTCTGACTGGCTAGTAGTCCTTACCTAGGTGCTGTCAGGACATGCCCTCATACTCTGCTTCTGACTGGCTAGTAGTCCTTACCTAGGTACTGTCAGGGCACGCCCTCATACTCTGCTTCTGACAGGCTAGTAGTCCTTACCTAGCTACTGTCAGGACGCAATAAAACTGAAGTGAGATGAACAAACAGAGACATTTATCTTTTTAGATAAAACAGATGTTGACAAAGTTTCCTTTTTAGGGACCTCATTTGAAATTGTGGGAAATTGTGAAAAAAAAAAGGTAAATACATATCGTAATGTGTTTAAAATCTCAATAATGTGGTTTTGGTGAAAAGAGAAGCTGCGACCAAGGTCCCAGAGGTGCCCTGAGAGCGGTACCTGAGATGAGGTGTTTCTCCGACAGCATGATCTTGGTGACGGGGCTGCGGTGCACGGAGAAGGTCTGGAAGAGCTGCGGCCCCGAGCCCACCGTCTCCGGGTGCTGAACGATGACCCGGACCGTCCCGGAGCTGGTCCCGTATGCGATCTCAATCCAGTTCCCGCTGTCGCCTGAACACACAAAACGGCACATGTTCAGGTTAAACGCCGATGTCATGTGGTTGCTTTGAGGGTCACATTTCATAGATTTAAGGGCCCTGTTTTAACGATCTGAAGTGGCTGGAGCAGGTGCGTTTAGGGCGAGTCTGGTCTGGTGGAGTCAGTAGAGTCTGACATGTCCAGTCTGATCTGGTGGAGTCGGTAGAGTTTGACATGTCCAGTCTGGTCTGGTGGAGTCGGTAGAGTTTGACATGTCCAGTCTGGTCTGGTGGAGTCGGTAGAGTTTGACATGTCCAGTCTGGTCTGGTGGAGTTGGTAGAGTCTGACATGTCCAGTCTGGTCTGGTGGAGTTGGTAGAGTTTGACATGTCCAGTCTGGTCTGGTGGAGTTGGTAGAGTTTGACATGTCCAGTCTGGTCTGGTGGAGTCGGTAGAGTTTGACATGTCCAGTCTGGTCTGGTGGAGTTGGTAGAGTTTGACATGTCCAGTCTGGTCTGGTGGAGTTGGTAGAGTTTGACATGTCCAGTCTGGTCTGGTGGAGTCGGTAGAGTTTGACATGTCCAGTCTGGTCTGGTGGAGTTGGTAGAGTCTGACATGTCCAGTCTGGTCTGGTGGAGTCGGTAGAGTTTGACATGTCCAGTCTGGTCTGGTGGAGTTGGTAGAGTCTGACATGTCCAGTCTGGTCTGGTGGAGTTGGTAGAGTTTGACATGTCCAGTCTGGTCTGGTGGAGTTGGTAGAGTTTGACATGTCCAGTCTGGTCTGGTTAGTAGAGTTTGACATGTCCAGTCTGGTCGAGTGGAGTTGGTAGAGTTTGACATGTCCAGTCTGGTCTGGTGGAGTTGGTAGCGTTTGACATGTCCAGTCTGGTCTGGTGGAGTTGGTAGAGTATGTCCAGTCTGGTCTGGTGGAGTTGGTAGAGTCTGACATGTCCAGTCTGGTCTGGTGGAGTTGGTAGAGTTTGACATGTCCAGTCTGGTCTGGTGGAGTCGGTAGAGTTTGACATGTCCAGTCTGGTCTGGTGGAGTTGGTAGAGTCTGACATGTCCAGTCTGGTCTGGTGGAGTTGGTAGAGTTTGACATGTCCAGTCTGGTCTGGTGGATTTGGTAGAGTTTGACATGTCCAGTCTGATCTGGTGGAGTTGGTAGAGTCTGACATGTCCAGTCTGGTCTGATGGAGTTAGTAGAGTTTGACATGTCCAGTCTGGTCTGGTGGAGTTGGTAGAGTCTGACATGTCCAGTCTGGTCTGGTGGGTGTGGTAGAGTTTGACATGTCCAGTCTGGTCTGGTGGAGTTGTAGAGTTTGACATGTCCAGTCTGGTCTGATGATTTCTGGTCTGGTGGAGTTGGTAGAGTCTGACATGTCCAGTCTGGTCTGGTGGAGTTGGTAGAGTTTGACATGTCCAGTCTGGTCTGGTGGAGTCGGTAGAGTTTGACATGTCCAGTCTGGTCTGATGGAGTTAGTAGAGTTTGACATGTCCAGTCTGGTCTGATGGAGTTGGTAGAGTTTGACATGTCCAGTCTGGTCTGGTGGAGTTGGTAGCGTTTGACATGTCCAGTCTGGTCTGGTGGAGTTGGTAGAGTATGTCCAGTCTGGTCTGGTGGAGTTGGTAGAGTCTGACATGTCCAGTCTGGTCTGGTGGAGTTGGTAGAGTCTGACATGTCCAGTCTTGTCTGGTGGAGTTGGTAGAGTCTGACATGTCCAGTCTGGTCTGGTGGAGTTGGTAGAGTCTGACATGTCCAGTCTGGTCTGGTGGAGTTGGTAGAGTCTGACATGTCCAGTCTTGTCTGGTGGAGTTGGTAGAGTCTGACATGTCCAGTCTGGTCTGGTGGAGTTGGTAGAGTCTGACATGTCCAGTCTGGTCTGGTGGAGTTGGTAGAGTATGTCCAGTCTGGTCTGGTGGAGTTGGTAGAGTTTGACACCAGCTAACTTGTAGCTAGCAGTCATTTCAAAAACGTTGTAGCTATCTATGATTGTTTGATTGCTAACGTTAGCTCAAAACGCTGTTAGCATCTAGTAGGCTACTTGATTGCTAACGTTAACTCAAAATGCTGTTAGCATCTTAGCTAGCAGTCATTTCAAAAACGTTTTAGCTAGTGCCCTAAATATAGCTAGGGCACTAGTTTTAGTCATCTAGGATTGTTTGATTGCTAACGTTAGCTCAAAACCATAGACAGTATATTGGAGGCTACTTGTCGCAAAGTGACTCATGCGCAACTCACATCTGCACTCGACTCACATCGGGTAGTGACAAGGTGTGCAAACTCCTTCAGAACGGTGGAGTTCGTTGCTATTTGTTGGGGCGGTGTGCAAACTCTTTTACAATGGTGGAGTCTGTTGGTATTTGTTGGAGCGGTGTGCAAACTCCTTTAGAATCCAAACCGTGCCCAGCCCTAGATTTGACAGCCAGCTTTAAAACAGCAGCGGCAGCATTAGTAGGAAGGTAAGAGAGGCAGCAGTATTTGGTATGAAGTAGTGTGGTAGGCAGCAGTATTAGGTATGAAGTGGTGTCGTAGGCGGCAGTATGCGATCTCAATCCAGTTCCCGCTGTCGCCTGAGCACACAAAACGGCACATGTTCAGGTTAAACGCCGATGTCATGTGGTCGCTTTGAGCGTCACATTTCATAGATTTAAGGGCCCTGTTTTAACGATCTGAAGCGGCTGGAGCAGGTGCGTTTAGGGCGAGTCTGGTCTGGTGGAGTTGGTAGAGTTTGACATGTCCAGTCTGATCTGGTGGAGTTGGTAGAGTCTGACATGTCCAGTCTGGTCTGATGGAGTTGGTAGAGTTTGACATGTCCAGTCTGGTCTGGTGGAGTTGGTAGAGTCTGACATGTCCAGTCTGGTCTGGTGGAGTTGGTAGAGTATGTCCAGTCTGGTCTGGTGGAGTTGGTAGAGTATGTCCAGTCTGGTCTGGTGGAGTTGGTAGAGTTTGACATGTCCAGTCTGGTCTGGTGGAGTTGGTAGAGTTTGACATGTCCAGTCTGGTCTGGTGGAGTTGGTAGAGTATGTCCAGTCTGGTCTGGTGGAGTTGGTAGAGTCTGACATGTCCAGTCTGGTCTGGTGGAGTTGGTAGAGTTTGACATGTCCACTCTGGTCTGGTGGAGTTGGTAGAGTCTGACATGTTCAGTCTGGTCTGGTGGAGTTGGTAGAGTATGTCCAGTCTGGTCTGGTGGAGTTGGTAGAGTCTGACATGTCCAGTCTGGTCTGGTGGAGATGGTAGAGTCTGACATGTCCAGTTTGGTCTGGTGGAGTTGGTAGAGTATGTCCAGTCTGGTCTGGTGGAGTTGGTAGAGTATGTCCAGTCTGGTCTGGTGGAGTTGGTAGAGTCTGACATGTCCAGTCTGGTCTGGTGGAGTTGGTAGAGTCTGACATGTCCAGTCTGGTCTGGCGGAGTTGGTAGAGTATGTCCAGTCTGGTCTGGTGGAGTTGGTAGAGTCTGACATGTCCAGTCTGGTCTGGTGGAGTTGGTAGAGTCTGACATGTCCAGTCTGGTCTGGTGGAGTTGGTAGAGTTTGACACCAGCTAACTTGTAGCTAGCAGTCATTTCAAAAACGTTGTAGCTATCTATGATTGTTTGATTGCTAACGTTAGCTCAAAACGCCGTTAGCATCTAGTAGGCTACTTGATTGCTAACGTTAACTCAAAATGCTGTTAGCATCTTAGCTAGCAGTCATTTCAAAAACGTTTTAGCTAGTGCCCTATATATAGCTAGGGCACTAGTTTTAGCTATCTATGATTGTTTGATTGCTAACGTTAGCTCAAAACCATAGACAGTATATTGGAGGCTACTTGTCGCAAAGTGACTCATGCGCAACTCACATCTGCACTCGACTCACATCGGGTAGTGACAAGGTGTGCAAACTCCTTCAGAACGGTGGAGTTTGTTGCTATTTGTTGGGGCGGTGTGCAAACTCTTTTACAATGGTGGAGTCTGTTGGTATTTGTTGGAGCGGTGTGCAAACTCCTTTAGAATCCAAACCGTGCCCAGCCCTAGATTTGACAGCCAGCTTTAAAACAGCAGCGGCAGCATTAGTAGGAAGGTAAGAGAGGCAGCAGTATTTGGTATGAAGTAGTGTGGTAGGCAGCAGTATTAGGTATGAAGTGGTGTCGTAGGCAGCAGTATTTGGTATGAAGTGGTGTCGTAGGCAGCAGTGTCCTAGGCAGCAGTATTTGGTATGAAGTGGTGTCGTAGGCAGCGTATGTGGAGGCAGCAGTATTTGGTATGAAGTGGTGTCGTAGGCAGCAGTATTTGGTATGAAGTGGTTGCGTACTGGTTTTGGGAGTTAGGTAGACGCTGAGAGCGGTGATGGCGTCTTCGGTCGGGTCTCGGTACAGCTCCGTCACCAGCAGATCGTTGTCCTTCATCCTCAGAGGAAACTTCTGCACATCTGGCACACACACACACACAAACAACACACACACACACACACACACACACACACACACACACACACACACACACACACACAAACACACAAACACACAAACACACAGCAGAGACAGCAGAAACGGGAGTGAGCCTCTGTTCATACCAGGGCTAGGACAGGAAACGGAAACTTTTTAGCTATAATATAATCATGACTGTGTGTGTGTGTGTGTATGTGCGTGTGAGTGTATGTGCGTGTATGTGCGTGTGTGTGTGCGTATGTGCGTGTGTGTATGTATGTCTGTGTGTGTGATACAGGTGTGTGTGTGTGTGTGTTCGTGGGTGTGTGTGTATGTGCATGTGTTTGTATGGGCGTGTGTGTATGTATGTCTGTGTGTGTGATACAGGTGTGTGTGTGTGTGTTCGTGGGTGTGTGTGTGTGTATGTGCATGTGTGTATGTGCATGTGCGTGTGTGATACAGGTGTGTGTGTATTAGGGGTGGGGGAAAAAATCGATACAGCATAGTATCGCGATATTTTTCGTGGCAATACTGTATCGATACACAGACGCCAAGTATCGATCTTTTATTCTATATGTGTTGGTCAGTTTGTCTGCTTGACTATCACATTTTGCAGCAATAAAATTGAAGTGAGATGAACAAGCAGAGAAATGTATCTTTTTACATAAAACAGATGTTGACAAAATTGTCCTTTCGGGACATCATTTGAAACTGGGAAAAATCTGAAGTTGGAAAAAAGGTAAATACATTGCAATATATCGCAGAATATTGCAATATGTTTAAAATCGCAATAATATCGTATGATGATATCGTATCGTGAGGCCTCTGGTGATTCCCACCCCTAGTGTGTATGTGTGTATGTGCGTGTGTGTGCCTGTGTGTATGTGCGTGTATGTATGTCTGTGTGTATGCATGTGTGTATGTGTGTGTGTGTGTGTGCGTGTCTGTATGTGTGTCTCACCGATGTAGTAGATGGAGCCGTTGTTGCAGCCCAGGATGAGGAAGGAGCCGGCCGTGTCGTAGCTGCTGATGGGAACCACGTCCTGATTCTACCGACCACACACACACACACACACACACACACACACACACACACACACACACACACACACACACACACACACGCCAACAAGCATATCGCGCATACACACGCTACGCCAGCACCGCCAAGATATCGACATCGCCACAGCACACCGCACACACGCCGCACACACACGCACACAATTATTATTAAAAAACAAACCAAAAAAACTGGAAGCTATTGATTATCTTTGATCAGGAGGTGGCCCACCTGCCAGTGTTTGGTGACGGCGTTCCAAACGCCGACTTTCCCAGTGTGGCTGGTGGCGATCAGCTGGTTACCAACGAAGAAGAGGGCCTCCACCGGCACGTTCAGACTGAAGACACCTGCGGGAGAAAGACACGGTATAAAATATGAAATAAAGTTTAGAAACAGAAAACTTCCCAATATATTTTTAGAGGGTAATTTTTTATTTTTATTCAACCTGGACCCTGTTTCCCTGTATGTGTGTGTGTGTGTGTGTGTCTAAGTGACTGAACAACAATCTTTGACATTAGTCCAGTATTAAGCGAGAACTGCAATGTAACCCTACGGGGCAAATGTTCATCGTCAGTTTGGTCCACTAAAAGTTCTGATTTTGCCGCTGACAGACTCAGATTAATATTCTAAGTGTCTGATAACATTATGGTTGAGACCTTTCTGTTTAACCAGAAACAGCTCTGAAGTCTCTAGCTCTAAACCCACCAGACTCCATTTAAAAAATCACTAGGCTACTTTTAGCGTGTACAGAGCCAGCATATTGTCACATGTAAATCAGTAAACTATGTGTTTATTTCAACCAAAACTAGAGTTGTGATGGTTGGAAAAGTGGAAAGACGACCCCAAAACGGCTTTTCATGGTTTTATTTAGTTTCTGTCCACTTTGAATGAAGTGTATTTTACGATGCTTAAATCACTCTTTATTTACATGGAGTCTGGTGGGTTTAGAGAACACAATTTTGCAGAAGTTTTTATGTTTAAAAAAAGGATCTTACTCTTTAATATTACGCGGGCAATATTAACGCAGTTTCTTTCCCAAACAAGGTGGATTTTTTGGAGTACAGTGTGTGTCTGTGTGTGTGTGATACAGATGTGTGTGTGTGTGTGTGTGTATGTGTGTGTATGTACGTGTGTATGTGTGATACAGGTGTGTGTGTGTGATACAGATGTGTGTGTGTGTGTGTGTGTATGTGTGTGTATGTACGTGTGTATGCGTGATACAGGTGTGTGTGCGTGTGTATGTGTGTGTGATACAGGCGTGTGTGTGTGTGTGTGATACAGGTGTGTGTGTGTGTGATACAGGCGTGTGTGTGTGTGTGTGTGTGTGATACAGGCGTGTGTGTGTGTGTGTGATACAGGTGTGTGTATGTGCGTGTCAATATTACGCGGGCGATATAGCAACGCAGTCTCTTTTCCAAACGAGGTGGATCTTTTGGCTTTTTGTTGTGAAAGATAAAAACGGAAATGGGTCTCTGGTAGACGCCGTCTTTGTCAAGGTGGAAAGTAGTAATAAAGTTTGCGTGGTTCGGACAGCAGCCTCCTGTTGTTGTGTTATGATCCTCATAAGTAAACAACACAACGTGATTGGTCGGTGTCTTTAGTCGCCGTGGGAAGCTCCGTCAAATCAACCTGGTTTATTGACCAGTTCTTTTTGCGTTCTGTGTAAAAGTACTCATGACAGAAACGGTTCAAATAAATATACTGACGTTTAAATTAATTGCATGAAAAGTATGTGTGTGAAGACTCTACTCTTGGAGCATTGCTGTTATGATGGAGGATTTGCACCGTAATATTTTTATGTGTAATCTTCTGCATGTGCGTGTGTTTCTGTGCGTCCCTGTGTGTGTAAGCATAGTGTGCGTCCCTGTGTGTGTAACAAGCATAGTGTGCGTCCCTGTGTGTGTAACAAGCATAGTGTGTGTCCCTGTGTGTGTAACAAGCATAGTGTGTGCGCGCTGTGCACGAGCCTATAGGAGCATTTTACTAATGCTCTGTTAAAATAACAATGAAATGCTGCGTTAGTGACTTTAGACCAGGTTTTTGTTGGTCAATGGTGCGATCACTTCCCGCTGCCTCAAGATAGCAATACTCCCAGAATGCACCTGAACACACCTCCCTGTAAGACCAGCACGCCCAGAATGCACCTGAACACACCTCCCTGTAAGACCAGCACGCCCAGAATGCACCTGAACACACCTCCCTGTAAGACCAGCACGCCCCAGAATGCACCTGAACACACCTCCCTGTAAGACCAGCACCAGAATGCACCTGAACACACCTCCCTGTAAGACCATGGGCCACAGATGGGCGCAGGTGCATTTATTTAAACGACTTGGGTGCTGGACGGGAAACCGACAACAGCGTCGGTCATAAACTAACTCTGCTTGTGTCGGGCTTTGTGCCGCGCTGCGTTTCTGGTAAAAGTGCCAAAGCCGTGAGCGTTTCTACTCCGGCCCAGGACCGGTGAAGAATCATTACTGTGGGGAGAGTCGCACCGATTTCGTTCCCGTTGCCGTCGGGGCAGATGGCCCACAGGATGATCTCGGTCCCCGAGGCCACGGCCACCATCTTGTCGTTGTCTCCCAGCGAGCCGGCCATCACCTTGGCGTTCAGCGCCACTCGGTCGATCACCCAGTCCAGACGGGGAGAGGTGAAGACCTGCTGCCACCCAGTGGACTCCTTCACCCTGGGAGACAAGAGGGAGACGAGAGAGAGAGAGAGAGAGAGAGAGAGAGAGAGAGAGAAAGACAAAAAATTTAAATTAAAAATAAGCTTTTGGAATATTCAGGGTCTGTACTCTAGTACATTTGGTCTTAAGACCACAGAACCTGATTTCTTTAATAACGTAAATGATGTTAATATTTTAATTCTGTTAGAAACGTGGTGTCGATCTGATACAATCCCCCCGTGTCCCTCAGGCTACAGTGAAATTACAGTTCCTTCACTTAAACTGAGCACAGTACACCGTGGCAGATACTCTGGAGGAATATTAATCTGGCTTAAAGCTGATCTCACCAATCACATCAGCGCGGTCAAACAAAACAAAAACCACATTTGGTTGAAAATGAATAAAGACGTGGGCATTTGTGACGTAGATTTATATCTGTGTGCAATATACACCCCTCCGTCAGAGTCCCCATACCATGACGAAGACCTCTACAGCTCTCTA